>NC_058412.1:72196393-72220250 GCF_002201575.2 Neomonachus schauinslandi | reverse complement strand
GGTTGCTCAAGGAGCAGCTAATGCGAAGGACTGGGGAGCAGCCAGATTGCAGTGCCCGAAAAACAGCGGGTAGGTATGCTCCGGGTACAGCAAATATGGGCAAGTCTTCCAAGCCCTGGCTGTGAAGGGAAAGGAAAGTAGCTAGAGGGGACACAGGATTCAGGAAGGGTCGTCTTTGAGATGGAGTGCCATGTGTATGCCTACATCCTTTTGGAAAGGAGCCAGCAAAGATGAGCTTGAAGAGACAGCAGAGTGGACAAAATTGAAAGGCCAAGGTTACTAAGGAGGCGGGAGAGAGAGGATCCACAGCCCGATGGGTACTAGCCGGAGATTTGGGAGGCATGGCTGTTTTCTGACAGTGCTGTGATTGGAGGAGGGGTAGGGAGACTGAGCAGGTTAAAGTTTGGAATTATCATGGTGTAACTGGGAAAGCAAACTGAAGGCTTTCTGGCCTGAATTGAAGGTCTAGTTGAAATTGGAAATTAGGGTGCCAGGGTGGCTCAGTAGGTTGGGTGTCTGCCTTCAGTTTGGGTTGTAATCCCGGGGTCCTGGGATGGAGCCCCATGTTGGGTCCCTGTTCAGTAGGGAGTCTGCTTCTCCCTTTTCCCTCTGTCCCTCCCCTGACTTGTGCACTCTCTCTAATAAATAAATAACATCTTGAAAAAAAAAAAGAGGGGCACCTGGGTGGCTCAGTCAGTTAAACGTCTGCCTTCAGCTCAGGTCATGATCCCAGGGTCCTGGGATCGAGCCCCATGTCAGGCTTCTTGCTCAGCAGGGAGCCTGCTTCTCCCTCTGCCTGCTCTGCCTGCCCTTCCCCTGTTTGTGTGCTCTCAGTCTCTCTCTCTCTCTGACAAATAAAGAAAATCTTAAAAAAAAAAAAAAGAATATCTTATATTTGAATGAATGAATGAATGAATGAATAAATAAATAAATAAATAAATAAACAAACAAACAAATCCTCTCTCTCAATCCCCAGCTCTTCCTCCTCTGGCTAGCTGCCATTAGTGACCACACCAGGGCCGAGGGGGGAAGGACTGGAGAGTGGTGGGAGATAAGTTCCTACCTGACTGGTACAGTAAGTTGGCTCCTCCCCTTCTCCATTTGCTACTGTGGCTTCCCAGCTGGGACCCTCACTACAGTTCCCTTAACACCTCCCCTTCAGAAAGCTCCTGGTCCTCTCTCAGTATCTGCTTTCCCTAGCACTCTAGCAGATACCCTTTTGGGCAGGATCCCTTTAGAGATGATCCCGAGCTGGTTCAAGGACTCATGCCTTGGGTGGGATTTGAGAAGAGCCCAGGGCAGTGTCCCTACCTTCCCCAGGTGTTTTCCAGGAGATGGCAAGCCCCTGGGAGCCCAATATGGGACCTGAACAATGAGAAGCAATACTGAGGGTGATGTCTAGGGCCTAAGAGCATCCTTCAGGAGTCCCCAGTCCCCAGCATGGTTCAGCAAAAAGGAGGCAAGAATTCCCAAGCGCTCCCAGGGGTCAGGTGTAATAGCAAAGCAAACCAGGTTGAGAGCTTGGGACGGGGATGAGGAGAATACAAAGTACACCCCACTTCACAATAAGAGGCCAAGGCAAGGCTTCTGACATTAGTGGTACATGCAGAAAGCACAGGGGGTGACTGTCCTGGGCATACTTGTCTTCAGAGCCATTCCTCCATCTTCTGTATTGTGTTTTGCATCACAAGGGGGCTAGCTCCAGCAAACAGCATTTCCTAGCCTCTCCGGTCAGCTGCCTTCTGCTGGCTCAGCTAATAGAGGACACCAGGAAGGGAGGGATCCGAGGATAGAAGGGAGAAAGAAGCTGCTTCCACTGGCAATAAGCCCCGGTGACCTCACCTTCATAAGTGTAGTTCACATTTGAGTCCAGTGACTTTTACGAATTCCAGGTACTCAGATTCATTGATTCCCCCATTCTAATTCCCAAGGTCCCATATGTTTTTAGTCAATGCCTTAACTTTCTCATGAAGGACATGATTGGTTTATAAATTCATCTTAGGTTGTGATATAGGTTCCCACGGTATCAGACACTGCATCTGGATTTTAGCTGCTTACGTTCAGCAGCTCTAAGAGAAAAGAGACTTTTTTTAAAGACATTCCTAGAGGCTCTGTAGTGTGAGCTAAGAATTTAAAATTCTGGGTCTGTGATTTTTTTCAATTTAACTTTTTTTTTAAAGTAGGCTCCACGCCTAACATGGGGCTTGAACTTACAACCCTGAGATCAAGAGTCACATGCTCTACCAACTGAGCCAGCCAGGCACCCCTAATTTTTTTAAAGCTCTCTTATGCTTAAAGCCATCAGAACCAGCCAGCCAGCCTATCTTACATTCTTTGTGTTCCTCATTCCGTCACAATGACCTGTCACTCTTCCCAAGAAGCATGAGTACCTCTCAGAGTACATGCAGACGTTCCAAGGGGTGCCCAGGCACGGGTAGTTTTAAAGATTACTTTCCAGGCCTTCTGTTTTCATACACACACTCTTTGCTAAAATTGACCTGCCCAACAAGGACCTGCCTTAGAACATGAAGCCACTTCTCTTTTCCAGCCTCCCTTTTAGTGACCATGCTTCCTTCCCTACTTTATACAATGAAATGGCACCCTGCATTTTACCAAGATGCACTGTCCCAGGATACACAAAGCACAAGATAACCACAAAAGGGGCAATTCAAATGACTCATGCCACTAAAACCTGCTTTAATCAAGACACTGGGGTAGGGCTTCATATTTCTCCTCTTATTCTTATTTCTGATAAGAGTGAAACACAGTGGAGTTTTGGCTTCTACTGGATGTTCTGAATTCAGACATACTGTACATGGGGGTGGTGGAAATGATGGCCATCTGGATTTAATGACTTTGCTTCTTCCATCCCTGACTATTATCAAAGAACTCATGGCTTCTGGTGAAAAATCCCATGACTGTTGACTTCTTTTTTTTTTTTTTTAAGATTTTATTTATTTATTTGAGAGAGAGAGAATGAGAGACAGAGAGCATGAGAGGGAGGAAGGCCAGAGGGAGAAGCAGACTCCCTGCTGAGCAGGGAGCCCGATGCGGGACTCGATCCCGGGACTCCACGATCACGACCTGAGCCGAAGGCAGTCGCTTAACCAACTGAGCCACCCAGGCGCCCGACTGTTGACTTCTTAAACTTTGAAGCAGATATACCTTCCCCCTACTAAGTTAAACACGTTAGCATTTCTTAATATTCCTTTTATCTCCTCTCTTCCGCCATCATGTTGTTCTTGTTTGGAATTTTTGACATTAGTTCTTCTGGATAAACATTCTCTTTTCAGGGCGCCTGGGTGGCTCAGTCGTTAAGCGTCTGCCTTCGGCTCAGGTCATGATCCCGGGGTCCTGGGATTGAGCCCCACATTGGGCTCCCTGCTAAGCAGGGAGCCTGCTTCTCCCTCTCCCTCTGCCTGACGCTCCCCCATGCCTCTCTCTGTCAAATGAAAAATTAAATATCTTTAAAAAAATTTCTCTTTTCTTCAATCTTAGACATTTTTTTTTAACAGCAGTATATTTATCAAAATATTAGATGACCCTGACATCCCATATCTCTTGAAGGTTGTCCTGGATTTGTTTCTCTTACTTGAACACTTCCATTAAAGGTATTTTCAACTGTGGCTTTTTATGTGGCAAACTTCTCATAACATGCCCGAGAACATTTTTATTACTCTCTCTCATTGAAATGAAAATTTGGCTGTGTATAAAATTTAAGGTTCACAGTTCTTTTCTTTTAGTACTTAAATAACTACATGATCATAAGAAAAACTATAGGACCATCTAAAAAGATGAGGGAAAAGGCAATCGATACCCATTCATGATAAAAAAAACACAAAATTTTCAGCAAACTAAGAATAGAAGGGTAGTCTTAAACTGATAAAGGGCATCTATTCAGGGTACCTGGGTGGCTCAGTTGGTTAAGCGACTGCCTTCGGCTCAGGTCATGATCCTGGAGTCCTGGAATCGAGTCCCACATCGGGCTCCCTGCTCAGCAGGGAGTCTACTTCTCCCTCTGACCCTCCCCCCTCTCATGCTCTCTCTCAAATAAATAAATAAATAAATGAAATCTTTTTTAAAAAGGGCATCTATTCAAAACCCTCAGTTAATGTTTTTATAGTAGAAGACTGAGCTCTTCCCCTAACATCAGGAACAAAGCAAGGATGTCCACCTTCAACTCTCTATTCACCATTACCCTAGAGCTTCAAGACACTGCAGGAGAAGATACCCAAGGCATACAGAGTGTTAAGGAAGAAGTAAAACAGGCCTTGTTCACAAAAACATGATCATGCACATTGGAAATCCTAAGGAATCTAGAAAAAAGCTCCTAGAATTAAATGAATTTAGCAAGGCCACAGGCTATAGGTCAATACACAATAATCAATGGTATATCCATATATTAGCAATGAATACATGGAAAACAAAATTTTAAAAATATCATTACAACAGCATCCCAAAATATAAAATACTTAGGCATAAGTCTTTCATTATTTTAAGTATACTCTTTTTTTTATAGTCTTGGAATTTTATTATCTGAAGTTATTGTGGTCCAGTCCTGCTGCTGTATCTATTCATTTGACTCTGTCAAAGTATAACTCAGAGACCTTTAGGTACCTGCATGCAAATGGCATACTCACTTATTTTAAAGAGAAGCTAGACTCTTAGACTCTAGACTCTGTTAGACTGTTAACAAGAAGGGATTTAAAAGAGAGAGAGAGAGGAAAAAAACTAGACATTCAAGGAACAGTAAGTGCTTAGATTTTTTGGTTTGCTCTTAGGGTTGGGGAGAGGCTAATGGCTCAGCTAATATCTGGCAGAGTCTAGTCTGTGATGTGTGCTCTTAAACAAGCTGTCTGGGGAAAACAAAAGAAACAGTTTTAGCTACTGACAGATTCTTCTGATGAGTTGGAGATTTTAATTGTGGAATATTCATGCCAGGCTGATGCTATGTAAGATCAGGTCTATACCATTTCCCTCCTGAGAATTTCTTAGCTCTCACTCATGGTGATTATATCCTCCTGCATTTTGTAATTTTAGATGATGAGCTCATCTTTAGTGGGGCTTTGTGTATGGGAATCCTGCGTGGCCAGGATGGAGGGTGTGTTTCTTCAGAAAGATTTTATGTTTGCTTCTGTCTGTTTGGTATCCATTTTTAAAGTTAATTTTTCAACCCGCGGGCCCCTAGTTTCTATAGGACGTGTAAGACTGAACTCTAAACCTGAATAAGAGCAGACTGATATAACTTCTCAGGGGAACATTTTTTCCCCAATCAAGAGGCGAGGCTAAGAGATACAGCTTCATAGTTTCTCTGTGCGTCTCTGCACATTTCATTTTTGGTTCATACTTTCACCAAAGGTATAGCCCTTTGAGAGTCCTAGTTTTATGTGGAAGTATCAAGTCTATCTCTTTACTTTTGTTAATCAAGGTCTCTTCTTTTGTTGCTACAGGTCCATTCAAAAATGCCTTGGTTTTTGAGACCAGTAAACTCCTGGGGTTGGGTGGGCTCCACATCAGCTCATCCAACATTCCCTCTGCCCCTCCCCTCAACTGAGCTCCCTCTTAATTTTTGACCACTGAGAATGTTCCCTACCTTCTGTGAGCTTAGCTCTCTCATCAACTGAAAGCTTAATTAAAAAAAAAAAAAAAAAAAGCTTATTTTACCATGATTCCAAGATGTTTTCAAAGAAAGAGACCATGTATGGTATATATTCATATATAAATGTAGTATGAACGGTAGGAAAAGGCAATTCACAAACCTATTCCTGACTTCTCTCCCATCTTCCCCCCAAGCCCCCACCATTATGTTTTGCTCTTCTCTAAGCAACATTAATAGTTGTTTTCCCTTCTCTACCCAACATCTAACCTCAGTTTTAATAATAAATGAAGGGATGGATGAGTGAATGAATCAGTTAAACAATTCATTCACTTATCCATCAGTGACACCTACTGTGTCTTTATCTTGAATTCTGATTATTACAAATATACTGAAGATTACAAAAACAAACAGAAAAGAAGGGAAGAGGCATGAGAGACATTTTAAAATGTATTGAGTACTGTATCTCTTCAAGAAAAAAAAAAAAGCCTTGCAGAAATTGAATATTGAAACTGAAAAGGGTAGAACTGTAAGACACAGACCAAGTTAAAACTGAGTTCATAGACAAATGAACATGAGCCCGACTGGTAGGGGAAGGCTCCACAGCGTAGGTGGGAGGTGGGCTGAGCCACTGGTGTTGACTCATGAAACTGGGATCCATACAGGCCATTAGCTAAACACATGCAATAAACTATAGACTGAAGTCTGGCTACTCACATTATAAAAATCTCTTCACATAGAGGACATTTTCTATGGTGATCATTTCTGCCCGCCTAATAAGATTTAATTTATAACTTTAGTTGGCATTTTACTTTTCAGATTCATAGTCACTGTATGATCAGAGGTAATCTTTCTGGAGTTTTTCCAGCCAGTGTTTACTCCAAGAATTAGCTCAAATCCTTGGTTTAGTCATCAAGTGGTTCATTATTCTTTGTAAGTGACTAGGAGAAGGGTTCTCAGGGTCCGTGGTACACTCAAGGACCACGCCTGACATGGAGAAAATTAAAATGAAAAGGGACTTCTTTTGGAGGAGCATTCTTTTTCAAAAAAGGGTAAAATTTTAATGATAGAAACGGATCCTTCTGGAAGAATATTTTATTTTAGTAACTGCCATATATTCCCAGAACCTTCCAGAGTATTTAAATGAACCTCTCCATACTGATTGATGGCTCATCCTCTACTGTATGGAGGTAGAACAGAGGAAATGGAGGATAAAGTGGGTCATTTTAGATATATCATTATATATAATAATATTATTAATAATAATATAATACCAGGATTGCCAAGATCAGGCCTAAAGCAAACAACCCTCTTGCATCCAAGTTCAATGAGAGAATTTAGTGTAAAACACTTTTTCTTTTTCTCGCAAGGTCCATATAAATTTGCTCCGTATCTGCTCAAAACGTTTCTGAAAAAGCTCACATAGCCTTCATCCTTTATAATCAAAACGTTTCCCCTAATGTTCTGAGTGGCTTGAAAAGCCCAACCCAGAGTCTATCAGGAACATCTTCTATCTGCAGCTACAAACTGTGGTGGGCATACACAACATCTGTGTGATTGCTGGTGCCATGTACAAGGTAAATGGGGGTGTGGGGCAGAGCTGAAGGTGCTGCAGGCTCCCAGGGGGCAGGCAGCAGAGGGCTGGAGGGCCAAGGCTCTCAGAGCCAGGCACGGGGGCTGCATCCCTAGCTGCAGGAGGCCAGCAGCGCCGCCAGCCAGGGAGAGGTCCCTGCGTCCAGGGGAACAGCTCCTTGACTCTGCACATCTTTCTCTCCCTGCTGACTCAGCCTGGCTTGGGCTTGCCCAGGGCTCAACTCATTATCTTGTTATCTTTACAACTTTATTCCCACTGCTTACAAGCACATTCTTTCCAGGTTTCTTAGTTGAAATCCCCAGAAAGAAGGCTCTAGTTGAGCCCATCTTTTAGTGCCAAGCCATCTGTAACAGCTCATTAATTGGTCCATGGGTAGCCCGGCCTCCCTTGGGGCAAGAGCTTTGGTCTGTGGTCACTAGTGTCTACAGAGACAGGGCATGCAATGAGGCTTTGGGGGTATGAGGGAGTGATCTAGATTCTGTGAACATGGGGAAGGTGACAGATCAGGCCTAAAGCAGCACCGATGGTGGCCTCCAGGAGTCCCTTGGGAAGTATCTCCTTCCGCCTTTACTCCCCTACGGCCATCTAGGGATAGGCCTCTTTCAGTCCACTCTGGAGCCCATTTGTTTTAGCCTGGATTCTTTAAAACCTGAGCCTGGGGAAAACTTACTAAGATTTTATTGGGATATCAAAATGGACACTCGGGCAAAGGGAGCCCTGGCAATAAGTAAGTGTCCTATCCTAATGCAAAATCTGCTCAACCTTATTAAAAAACAAGGAAAGGCTGAAATATTATATCTGGCCTATGAGACTTGGAAAAATGTAAATATCCAGTGTTATGAAAGTACATATAGGGAAAAATGTCCTCTGATGCACCGTGGAAATGCAGATCAAAAGCCTTGAAAAGGGCTACACCCTCCAACCTATCAATTTCATTTGTAATGTGGAATTGAATATGTACTCCTCATGTGAAATAAATATAGCCATTTAATTTTCTATGATTCATCTTACTTCCTCCAAAGCACCCATCTTGATACGAAGTGAGAGGAAACTAAATTTAGTCCACACGACTAAAACCCAGTTTAATTCAATATATAAACTGACCATTTAGATACTCAGTCTGTCAAGGTAACTGCCCAGGCTCTCATCAATTCTTCCACTTTAACATAGGTTTAGGTACATAGGAGATGGGAGGGCTTACATATCCTATGGCAGTAAGGAAAAGGCTCTCTGGAATTTATATATGGTACAATCCCATTTCCAATATTACAATAAAAGTGCAAGTGGCACATGGGTGGCTCAGTCAGTTAAGCATCTGCCTTCAGCTCAGGTCATGATCCCAGGGTCCTGGGATCAAGCCCTGCATCGGGCTCCCTGCCCAGTGGGGAGTCTGCTTCTCTCTGCCCCCTCTCCCCACTTGTGCTCTCTCGCTCAAATAAATAAATAAAATCTTTTTAGAAAAATAAAAGTGCAAGTGTGTCAAAGTGTGTCAAAGAAAAAAGGTCTGGAAAGATATAAAGCAAAGTCTTTGAGTTATCTCCGGGAGGTAGAATTGCACTGGGCTACAACTGTCTTTTACATTTATGTTTTGGTTTAATTTTGTAAGAAGCATGCCTTAATTTCATATTCAGAAAAAAACAATAATGATGTTTCATTCTGATAAAAAACCAGTCCAACAGGATGTTAAGTGGGGTTTTGATTGAAATGCCAAGATATGATAGTTATTGAGCATCAAAGCAAGGTGTGAGCAGACCACAAAGATTTCAAAGGCAATCTTCAAAATCTGGTTAGCTGTGTCTTGGTCCTCGACCCAGGGAATCCCTCACCCAGAGAAAGGGAATAAGAGAGTCAGAAGAGGGGAGATTCCGGGAGGATTTTGTGAGGAGGACTTCCCTGGGGAATGTGCAGGGTCACCTGCTCGCTCCCCTCCAGTCTAGTGAGAGGCTTCAAGGGGACAGACCACTCGGGCAGCTTGAGGTGTGGTCACTGCCATCACTGCCGCAGGCCATAGACAATGGCCCGGTGTGGGCTGGTTCTGGAAGACTAAGTAGCCTTGGCTGAGAGAAAAGGGCCTGGGTGAAAACTGCTCAACCCTCTGGGTGCAGTTCAAATGAGACAGAAGTCCAGGGGACCAGGTGAGGAGGAGGCAGAGGTAAGTCTCCCTGGGTTGAGCCCAACCAAGAGTGGCCAGTGAGGACAAGGGGGTCCCAGCAGTGAAAGGCTGGGTGACAAGTACTAGAGCTGAGGCTGTAGGAAGCAGGGGGCAGGGGGCCCTGCTGAAGGAGAAGGAATTGAGTCAGAGAAACCCAGCAGGGGAGTCTCCCAGGACCTCAGGGAAACCCCCCAAGATCAGCTTTAAATATCTGCCAGGGGACCTATGGCCTATGGGTCCCCAGGTATAGGGCCCACAAAGCCATTTTACCAGGACTAGCCCCCTTCCCTCTCCACCACTCCCCACTTCAACCTTAAAGGCCAGAAACAGGGGTGCCTGGGTGGCTCAGTTGGTTAAGCATCTGCCTTTGGCTCAGGTCATGATCCCAGGGTCCTGGGATGGAGCCCCGCATCATCAGGCTCCCTGCTCCACGGGGAGCCTGCTTCTCCCTCTCCCCCTGCCTCTGCCTCTGCTGGTCCTCTCTCTCTTGCTCGCTCACTCTCCCTATCTCAAATAAATGAAATCTTAAAAAAAAAAAAAGGCCAGAAACAGCAGCAAGAGGAGGAAGAAGTGAATAAGAAAGAGAAGGAGCTAAACACAACTCCCTCCCAAGCTGCCCACAGCTCACCTGCCACAGGCCCTAGCTTTGGGGGAGTAGGAGAGAAATCTTATCTTTGAGTGAAGATTTATATATTGATTAGTATACTGGGCTGGACCCTTTTAATTACTTAATTTTTTTTTTTTATAAATTTTTTTTTTTAAGATTTTATTTATTCATTTGAGACACAGAGATACAGAGAGAGAGAGAGCATGAGCAGGGAGAGAGGCAGAGGGAGAGGGAGAAGCAGGCTCCCCGCTGAGCAGGGAGCCCGATGCGGGGCTCGATCCCAGGACGCTGGGATCATGACCTGAGCTGAAGGCAGATGCTTAACCATCTGAGCCACCCAGGTGCCCCCTCTTTTAATTACTTAATTAAGCCTGCATTTATGACTTAAAGTGACCCCTGGACATTTACCTAAGGGTGCCAAGAAACATTTATGAGCTTGGTAGGATTTTTATATACGGTCTTGGAAAAGACCAACCTAACCCCCATTGGAAGGGATTAAAAGCAGTGGAAGACAAAAATAAAGTGGCTTTGGTGGGCATAACCCATAAATCCTGCATATTCAGCATACTGGTTGTACAACATTCCTTTTTTAAAAGCCACTCTGCCTTGAGTTTCTAGATACACTATAGCAGTGCCACCCAGATGTTGGCTAGGAGCCCCTCATTCCTTGGAGGTCTGGCTATAATGGGATTAGACCCAGCTGATTCCATAGCCTGGAAAAGTTGAGTTTGCCCAGTAACTTGTGCTCATTCTCAGAGACTTACGCACCTGAGGTCTCCCCAGCCTCTTATTTCTGAGTCTGTTTTGCTTTCCGCTTTTCCCCCTCATCAGCCTGGATGCAGAAATGAGCATCTCTTAGCATTCCCTCTTTAGAAGAATCTCCTCACACAAACAGTTGTGAGTTGTGGAGACTTTCCCGAAGGTTTTCCGTCTTCTTAGAGTGGGGCAGTGTTAGGTGGTCAGGGAGGTTGTTGTAGTTAAAAGTTCACCACACTGAGTGACTGCTATTATTCCGGTACAGTGTTAAATGCTGGAGATACAGAGTAAATGATATCCATCATCCTCAAGATACTTACAGTCTAGTTGGGGAGAGAATGTAAGAGAATATAGTAAGTGCCTGTTAGAGCCCAGGTTGCCATGGGAGCACATGTGGTGGGGGCATGCGAACAGGCCTGTGGTGAGGATGTGGGAAGTCAAGGAAGATTTCTCTCTGTGATAAAATGGCAGATTATTTAAAGAATCAAATAGAATTTGAGAATGCAGAAATACAGTAAGAGATGTTAAAAACTCCAGAGATGGGTTCAACAATTTAGATGCATGAGAAGAGAGAGTCAATGAATTAGAAAATATGACAGAGGATGGGGCACCTGGGTGGCTCAGTCGGTTGAGCGTCTGATTCTTGATTTCGGCTCAGGTCATGATCTCAGGGTCCTGGGATAGAGCCAGCATTGGGCTCCGTGTTCAGTGGGGAGTCTGCTTGAGGAATCTCTTCCTCTCCTTCTGTCACTCCCCCTGCTTGCATGCTCTCTCTCTAAAATAAATACATAAATCTTAAAAAGAAAAGAAAAGAAAGGAAAAGAAAAGATAATAGGGCAGAGGAAACGATCTAAAATAAAGAGAGACAACATAGAAAATCCAAAAGCAAGGGTAAGAGATACAGAGAATACAGTGAGAGGATCTTACTTTTATTTAGTTGGAGTCCCAGGAGAAGAGAACGAGCTGAGATAATATTTGAAGACATAAAATAATTTTCCACAACTGATGAAAGACTTTAAGTTCAGAATCACAAAGAACAACAAATCCCAAGCAAAACTAATTATAAGAAATCGATTCTTGGCACATTAAAATAAATCTGCAGAAAACAAAAAAAAAAAGAAAAAAATTGTTTTCAAAGGAGCAACAGTTAGACAGACAACTGACTTCTCAACAGCAACAGTGGAAACCAGAAAACAGTGTAGTATCTTGAAAGGCTAAAAGTAACTGCTAGTCTAAAATTCTACATCCAGCTAAAAATCTCCTTCATGTGTCAACATGAGAAGACACCTTTGGACAAAAAAAAAGAGTGATTTATTCACTAGCAAGAAACACTGTATTAGTTTTCTATTCCTATGTAATAAATTACTACAAACTCAGGACCTTAAAACAATACCCATTTATTTTCTCACAGTTGTGTAGATGTGAAGTCCAGGTAAGGACCAATTAGGCTCACAGCTCAGAGACTCACAAAGCTGAAATCAAGGTTTTGGGTAGGCGTGGGGTCTCATATGAGGCTTGAGGTCTTCTTCCCAAGATCATGTGGTTGAAAGTGAGATCTAGGGTGCCCGGGTGGCTCAGTCGTTAAGCGTCTGCCTTCGGCTCAGGTCATGATCCCAGGGTCCTGGAATCAAGTCCCACATCGGGCTCCTTGCTCCGCGGGAAGACTGCTTCTCCCTCTCCCACTCCTCCTGCTTGTGTTCCCTCTCTCTCTGTGTCTCTCTCTGTCAAAAAATAAATAAAATCTTAAAAAAAAAAAAGTGAGGTCTAAAAGAAGTCTAAGACTTAAAATTATATAAAATATATTCTCTGATACGATGAAATTACAATGAGAAAAAAACAACTTCGAAAACTCCACGTTTATTTGGAAAATAAGAAACACTTCTTTTTTTTTTTAAGATTTTTTAAAAAAGATTTTATTTATTTATTTGACAGAGAGAGACACAGCAAGAGAGGGAACACAAGCAGGGGGAGTGGGAGAGGGAGAAGCAGGCTTCCCGCAGAGCAGGGAGCCCAATGGGAGGCTCCATCCCAGGGCCCTGGGATCATGACCTGAGCAGAAGGCAGACACTTAACGACTGAGCCACCCAGGCACCCAAGAGACACTTCTAAATAACACATAAGTAGAATAAAGTATCACATAGGAAGTTAGAAAATATTTTGAACCGAATGTTAACAAAGTTTTTAATGTATCAATTCCCACGGGATATAGGTGACAAAGGGAAGTATATAGCCTTAAATGCATATATATTACAAAGTAAGAAAGGTGGAAAATTCATGAGCTAAGATTCATTCTCAAAAAGTTAGAAAAAGAAGACATGGGATACTATATTATTATTCACAAAGATTCACTAACCCAACTCTGGGCATCAACATCAGGCTTAGCCCGATTTCTTGCTCTAGTCAATGGAATGCATACAGGAGTGTGATGTGTCACATCTAGACAAAAGGTTTAAGATTCAACATCGAGTTCACCATACTGTCTCAGTTTCCCTCAGCTATGATGACCGTCAGTGTTCTAGACAGCAGCTGTTCTGCTGCTCAAGCCCCAGGGTAAAGACAATGTGGAGAAGAAGCCAGCCAACCTGGACGGAACAGGTAGAATGACTGAGAAATAAACTATGTTGTAGAAATCCTTGAGATGTTTTTTTCAGGATCGTTTGTTGTCTCAACTTAACCTAACCTATCCTAACCCTTATAGAAGTCCAAAAGAAGAGGCAACTGCGTGGCGCAATCGGTTAAGCATCTGACTCTTGGTTTTGGCTCAGGTCGTGATCTCAGGGTCATGAGATCAAGCCCTACATCGGGCTCTGCACTCTGCGTGGAGTCTGCTTAGCATTCTCTCTTTCCCCTCTCCCTCTGCCCCTCCCCTGCCACATGCACTCTCTCTAATAAATAAATCTCAACAAAAAAAGAAGTACAAAAGAAGCCCAAATATGGTAAAATAAATGAAATAATAAGGATAACAGCCTTAAAGAAACGGAAAAGAACATGCCATAGAGAAGATCACCAAAACCAAAAGCTGGGTCTTTGAAAAGACCAATAAAACTGATAAATACTTAGAAATTATCAAGACAATGAAAAAGAGAGAAAAATATTTAAGAGAGAATGCACAAATAACCAATGCCAGCAATGAAAAAAGCAGGTATCACTATACATTCTATAAACACTAAAAAGATACTAAGAGAATTTTATGAATAATCTATGTTGAAAATGCGAGAAGTTAGATGAAATGAATATAGTCCTAGAAAAATACAACTTATTGAAAATTGATCTAGGAAGAAATAGAAATTTTAAGTCCTATAATTTTTAAATAAATTGAATCAAAGTTTAAAAACTTTGAATAGCTAAGGGAAAAATAATGCTTACTGTATACAAACGCTTTGGAGAATAGAAAAAAAAAAATGGTATACACTCCAATTCATTTGTACGGCTAGCTTAACTATGATACCAAAAGCCAATGAGGATAGTTTCAGAAGAGAAAATTTAGCCAAATCTCACTCATGAACATAGATACAAAAGTTCTAACTAAAATACAGTATCAAGAAACATACAAAAAGGAAAATACATTATAACCAATGTGGTAGACAGTATAATAGCTCCTAAAGATGTTTATTTCCTAATCCTCAAAACCCTGTGACAATGGGGCTCCTGGGTGGCTCAGTTGGTTAAGCGACTGCCTTCGGCTCAGGTCATGATCCCAGGGCCCTGGGATCGAGTCCCACATCAGGCTCCCTGCTCTGCGGGAGGCCTGCTTCTCCCTCTCCCACTCCCCCTGCTTGTGTTCCTGCTCTCGCTGTCTCTGTCTCTGTCAGATAAATAAATAAAATCTTTAAAAAAAAAAAACAAAAAAAACCCTGTGACAATGTCATCTTACATGTCAAAAGGGACTTTGCAAAGCCCAATGTAATCACAAGAGTCCTCTTAAGAGGGAAACAGGAGGGTCAGAGTCAGAGAGATGTACCCATGGAAGCAGAGATTGGAGTGATGGGCTTTGAAGATGGAAGAAGGGACCACCAGCCAAGGAATGCAGCTAGCCTCTAGAAACAGGAAAAGGCAAGGAAACGTATTCTCCCCTAGAGCCTCCAGGAGAACTGCAGCTCTGCCAACACCTTGATTTAGCCCACAGGACCCACTCTGGATTTCTGACCTCAAAAATTGTAAGATAATAAAGGTGTGGTATTTTAAGACACTGTGTATTTGGGAATTTGTTACAGAAGCAACAGGAAACAGATACAACTAAGTTGATCTTATTCTAGAAATACAAGGATGCTTCAACATTGGAAAATCAAAATAGTTCACCATATAAGTAAATTTGAAGGAGGAAAATAATATGACTGCTCAATAAATAGAAAAAATTTCATAAAATTCAATTCCAATCATCATTAAAAGAAAAACAAACTTTTAGCAAACTATGATTAAAAGGATTTTTCTAAATCGGATATTCTTTTTCAGAGGTTGGAGAAAAACCAACACGTTGTACCCCAAAACTTGTATAACATTGTATGTCATTATACTTCAATAAGAAAGAAAGAGAGAGAGAGAGAAAGAAAGAAAGAAAGACAGAAAGAAAGAGACAAAGGGAAGAGGGAAGCTGGGAGTAAGCAATGAAAAGTAATTAACTATAAAAGAACAAAAGTAATTACCAAAAAAAGCATTGAAGTAATTACCATAAAAAGCCAGTAGTTACATTTAGAAAGAACAGGGTTGTATTTGGGAAGGGATATACTGGGGGCTTCTGGGATGCTGGTAAAACCCTACTTTTTTCTAGGTGGTAGTTAATGAAAGCGCTTCATAATAATTATGTTTTATGCACTTTCCTTTAATTGTGTTATTTTTCACAACAAAAATGTTTTTATAAAGGTAGAAAAGAAAGAAAGGGGGCACCTGGCTGGCTCAGTCGGTGGAGCATGTGACTCCTGATCTCAGGGTTGTGAGTTTGAGCCCCAGGTTGGGCAGAGAGATTACTTAAAAAAAGAAAAAAAAAAAAATCTGAAAAAGAAAAGAAGGATTTGAAAAGCAGATAGAGCAAAGTTACATTTTAAGGCCTAAAACTGCTGTAATCATTGAAGGGCAGACACTCAGGTTGGCCTTAGGAGTGGTGGAGCTTAAAATCAGACCAGCTAACATGAGCTGAAAGGCTCTGAGCGCTCCTGGGTTGGGCTGACTTCTCACCTCCAGGATAGCAGAAGCTGGGCAGAGACCAGCACTGGCAAAGGCTAGGAGAAAGTGTGGGCCCAATGGAGTGGGTCCCCATTGTGGCAGTCCTGCAAGATGGCACAGAAGGCACCGAGGAGATGCAGGAGTCCTCTGGGACCCCAGGGAACAGAAGGGACCCAGGTGATGGGAGGGAAGTGAGTGCATGGAGAAGGTGCTAGTATCTCAATCATGAAATGGAGGAGGAGTGGGGATAGAAGACATCCTGGAGCTCTCATCTCCCAGGCCTGAGAAAACTTTTTAATATTCTAGGATTCTAAAATGAACATGATAAATAATTTCTGAGTGCAAAAGCATAAAGGAGTCATGGTTTTGAAGCTCGCCTTTGTAAGGGCCTTATCCCTCACCTAATGATTACCTGCAGTTTTTCTGGCAGTTGTCAAAGGGAAAGACCGATCGTACAACCAGCAGAGTTTTCATGGCAACATTCTAGGAGGGCTGGTTCGGCCGGCCAGTCTACAGTACTAATCGTTAAGACATGAGACAGCATGGGCCAGAAATGCTATGAGCCAACAACCGCCGTCATAAGTGAAAGCTTATGTCCAAATGTAAGGACGGTGGGCCACGTGACTACAGAAGACAGGGCAGGCTCTGTATCACACACACTGATGATCTGAGTGCATGAAAGGACTGTTAGCTATGAAGAAATTTAGGGTTTTCAGGGTTCCTGTTGGGAACACAAGGCTCTGGGGGGCCCCGAATGGCAAATACAAGAGTATGAGAGAAGAGGTGAGTAGAGGTGGGGAGGGGATGTCTCCACCTCTGGAGGGTCTAATTACTCCCAGCACTGTCACAATGAGTATAAACCAGAGTGATTTGATGGGGTAAGGGGATGTGGTAATAAACAAACATAATACTTCTTTGCATCAGTACACAGGAAGAATCAAAACCACCTGCACTCAGCTTACTGTTGACATTGACATGAGTTTTCGAGGGTAGGAAACTCTTGCCTGGGATGAGAAAAGTTGTAAACAACTATTGTTTTTTGCAGAAATTTCAAGAAGTAACCTTTTTTATTTTTCTTAGTAATCTCTACACCCAATGTGGGGCTTGAACCCACATGACCCTAAGATCAAGAGTTGCACATTTTACCAACTGAGCCAGTCAGGCGCCCCTCAAGAAGTAACCTTTTCTTTTCAAGATTTTATTTATTTATTTGAGAGAGAGAGAGCAGGAGAGGGGGGAGGAGCGGAGGGAGAGGGAGAAGCAGGCTCCATGCTGAGCAGGAGGATCCTGGGATCATGCCCTGAGTCAAAGGCAGACGCTCAACAGACGGAACCACCCAGGTGCCCCAAGAAGTAACCTTTTCAACGAACTTTGCAACTTTTCAATAGACTGCATCTAACCCCACTTTTTATTCTCTAAGACTCTTTGAAACCCTTGCCTCGAAACCCTCACCTTGTGCCGTCCACCGATACCCACCTATTGTATCATGATTCGTGCCCAGTCCCAATCAAGCACTGGAAAAGCTGCCTTAAAATAGACCCAACCCTTCATAAATATCCCGATGTGGCCCCCCAATACAGACGTTACTATGACTAGGCAGAGCTGTGTTTTCCTTTCCTGCGATCAGAACAAACTCAGCTTTGCACTCTCACAAAGTTGTTTTGACACTGTTTTTGGGAAGCAGCATTCGATTATGAGGCCTGCCAAGACCTCCTCGCCACTGTGGTCAAGACCCTGACTCAGAAAGGATGCTCCTCTGAGGCCCTCGAGCCCCTGAGGAGTCTTTTAGACCACGGCAGTGAGAGATGTAAATCTTGCCTTGGGCCTGAGCTCCCCCAATACAGGGTCTATTTGTCTCCAGGAATAAGGAACCCCTTTTAGGAATCCTTTGATTATCTGACCATATTGGAAAATCTTTTCTCCTCGGTCGATATCTGCCTTATTATGAATGACACTACTCCTTGTCTATTTCCATCCTGTTCATTTTTGGTTGTGCATCTGTAAGAGCCAAATTGACAGTGGCAAGGACAGATATGGGTCCCAATAAGTATGTCCCTAACCTGGCCCAGGGACAAATTTTTTCTTGGGCCACTTATGAGAACTTTCCTCAGACTTGTTTTGAGGTTCAGCAAAGATCTCTCCACATATCCTATCTGCCGGGAAGTATAAATTCATCGGAGTTGCAGATGGAGAAGGTCTAGCTGTGACATTGGGAGCTCTGAGCCACAGGATGCACAAATGACTCTTGACTGACCATTTCCAGGCTCTCATGGCTCTGTCTCAGTATAAACCTCAGTCCATGCCTTCCTCGGGCCAGACTTTTGCTTCTTACATGTATTTATGCTATAGCCAAATTTGTGCACTTATCTTTCCAAATAGCATCATTTCACCAAGGATAATTTGGAATTACAGTGGCCACCACGAGGGAGTTTTGATATGAACAAAATTATTTACTTGAGAGGTGCCTTAGAACGTAAAGGCAACATAATTCCAAGCATCCAATGGTCTTCATTATTTTTTATTAGCACGAGGAAGCATCCAAAAGAAACTGGATTGCAAAATTACTCCCTTGATGGATTGCTTGGCCAAAGCAAAAGAAAAATGTGAACAACTTAAATCTTTTAGATTCCCCCCAAACCACAATTCAAGCCTACTATCCTCTTCCTCCATGCTATGCTCCTCCATGTCCTGCTACCCCTCTCTTCCTCTGACCTACTCCCCCTCCGTCCTGGCCAGCCAGGTACCCCAAAGCTCACTTACCTCTTTAAAGTAAACCTCCTGCGGAACAGAGAAAACCTCTTATGGTAGATTTTAAGCTCTGATTTCATTCTCAGCTGAAAGCCATCATCAGAGACTCTGCAGGGCCTAGACAACAGAGAGAAAACATTACAGAGAAATTTAGAATCATTTGAGGAACTTATAGTCCAGAGCAGCCACATATATTTCAATTCATTCCTATGTGAGTAGGAACGGCAGATGCAAGGAGTTCAATGAAAAAGTCAGAATGGGAAGACCCCCGATGGTGACTAAAAAGGCCTTCAATTGCACAGGGAACCGAACGGGTTTAGAAAAGCTATAGAGTTGGTCAGGGTCTTTTGGAGGCTATCCTCTGTCTTTCCTATGAAAATAGATTGTGCTCTGGTTCAGTTTTTCAAGCCAAAAAAGGAGAATTGTGATGGAGACCTCAGGAGTAGGTTAATACCTGTCAACAGCATGCAGGAGTTGATCCTGAAGCAGATGTGACCCTGCTCGCTCTCTTACTTTTTGTGAATGGCCTTGAACCAGAAATAGAGGAGCAATAATGTGCAAGCAAAAGTAGAATGGGAAAGGGCGCCTGGGTGGCTCAGTCTTTAAGCGTCTGCCTTCGGCTCAGGTCATGATCCCAGAGTCCTGGGATCGAGTCCCACATCAGGCTCCCGGCTCAGCAGGAAGCCTGCTTCTCCCTCTCCCACTCCCCCTGCTTGTGTTCCTGCTCTCGCTGTCTCTGTCTCTGTCAAATAAATAAAATCTAAAAAAAAAAAGTAGAATGGGAAAGAGCCCCAAGGCCAGACCTCCCAAACCCTGCTGAATATTTTGAAAAGAGTTCTAGAACTAAGAAATGAACAATGAAGATATCAATGAAGGTGTTCAGTTTCTCATTCTACTCTTAAACCCACAAGGAAACATTTCTCTGAAAATTAAAGGACAACCTACAAATGTTTTACTGATATGGGCGGGATAATATCAATCTTAAACCTGACCCCACTACTGCACAACCTTTTCCTTGGAGTCTTCAGACTACTCCAGTCACACATTTATCCTCACCATGCCTTCCCCAGGCCCCAGCGCATAACCATCAGCCTCAAACCTTTAACCAAGGAACACCACACTCATTAACTTAATAGCAAGGGATTTACTGTGTGAATGGAACTGCCATATTAAATGCTTTCCCTGATGGTCCCTTCCTTCTGGTTTGGTCCCAGAGGACTTCCTTATTCATAATAAGATCCTGGCTCATTCGGATAATGATTTATGAGTACTTCTGTGTGTAAATCAAGCAGATTGAAAATCTTTTATCAGCAAAAATTCTACTGATACTCTACTGGAGCTAAACCCATCAAGGTTCAATCTCTACCCAAACCTGCCTAATAGCCTCTAAAACAAGGCAATAAAAGAAGGAATAAAACTAATGATCAAAAGCCTTAAAGAGAAAGGAGTCTCATACCTTGTCCCAGTCTTTGTGATACTCCTATCCTCTCAGTTGAAAACCCCAGTGGGCAGGAATACAGATTTGTTTAGGACCCCAGGGCTACAAATTAGACACTGCCTGCTTCCCATTAGGATAAACTCAAGTACTATTCTATCTTCAAGGCCTACAGAGATCATGTGTTTTATAGTTGTAGATCTATGTTGTGTTTTCTTTGATGTCTATTTTTTTAAGATTTTATTTTTAAGTAATCTCTACACTCAACAGGGGGCTTGAACTCACAACCCCAAAATCAAGAGTCACACACTCCACCAACTGAGCCAGGCAGGTGCCCCTCTTTGGTGTCTCTTTTTTTTTTTTTTTCTTTAAAGATGTTATTTATTTATTTGAGAGAGAGAGAATGAGAGACAGAGAGCATGAGAGGGAGGAGGGTCAGAGGGAGAAGCAGACTCCCTGCCGAGCAGGGAGCCCGATGCGGGACTCGATCCCGGGACTCCAGGATCACGACCTGAGCCGAAGGCAGTCGCTTAACCAACTGAGCCACCCAGGCGCCCCTCTTTGGTGTCTCTTTAAATCAAAAATTAATACTTGTCCTCTCCAGGGAAAATCAGCAATAGTACCTGGATGACCACTATGCCTCAGTTTACTGAGCTGCCCTCCTACATTTCACAAGTCCTCAGCCAGAACCTACCTCAAGAGCCTTACATTGCTCTGTAATTCTATTCTTATTCAATAGGTGGATAATCTTTTGTTGTGTTCAAAGTTGAGGTGAGCTCCGATGCTGATTCATCTACTGCTTGCTCTTTTAGCTCAGAGACAGCATTAAGGGTTCCATAGAAAAGCTGACAATTTGTCAAGGAAGTACCCTACCCAAGACAAGACATCCCAAGGAGGAAAATCCCTTACTCAGACAACGAGCTGTGCAAAGGGTTTCTGGTCAATAACTAAGACATTATGAGGATCCTTGGGTCTCATTGGCCACTGTAGACAGAATAGTCCCAACTTCTCTGAAATGTGCACGCCATTCATTTGACCTACCCAAGTCCTTGCTAACCAAACCTTTTCCCTGGGAACTCAAACATAAACAGACATTTTCTGAATTCAGATTAGCTCTTCAGTACCCTCCCATTCTGGGCCTAACCAAATATCATAGACCTTCAACCTATAAGTACATGAGAAATTTCTCCAAGCCCTTAACTGCGTGAGAATCGAGACCCATAGCTTACTACAGGTTCTCTTGTGATCCAGTGACAAGAGCCTCCCCACCTTGTCGAGGGGCAGCAGCTCAACTAGTGGAGTCTTCCGTCAGCTTGGCTGGTCCCTCATTCGGTACCATCTTTGTTGCTTCCTAAAATTACACCTTTCTTAGCAGGTCGATTTACCTCCTGTGAACTCCAATACTCTCTCTGAGGTGCCAAGCTGCCAGGCAGTGCCCTCCCTCACTCTGTTAAGTAATCAACCCAGCTTCTTTTGATCAGGAAGTTATTTTGGTAGCATTTTCCAGCCGGCAAGGATGACAATCTTTATCAGAATTTGTCCTAAACTCTCATCTGAGAGATTTCAGATTATTAAAAAATAAAAACAACCAGGCGCCTGGGTGGCTCAGTTGGTTAAGCAACTGCCTTCGGCTCAGGTCATGATCCTGGAGTCCTGGGATCGAGTCCCACATCGGGCTCCCTGCTCAACAGGGAGTCTGCTTCTCCCTCTGACCCTCCCCCCTCTCACGCTCTCTCTATCTCATTCTCTCTCTCAAATAAATAAATAAAATCTTAAAAAAATAAAAATAAATAAAAAATAAAAACCACCACCACACTTTCTACATGCCTTTTATTTTGGTAAATATTCCTAATACAATCATGGCTGCTCTGTGCTCTCATTCCTACAGCCTCTTACTCCCCTGAAAAGTGCTGGTCACTAGCAGGCTGGGGGCTTATCTCTGCCGGAATAGAATCACAAAGGGATCAGGAGTGTGGCTGCAGTGTTGGGGAGCAGCTCATTTTAAGTTCTAACCACAATATTGTGTTCCTCTCTCCCATGCCCCACACTCACACAAATCTTGGAGCAAGACTCAAAGGAACAAGCGGCAATTCAGTTAGTTCCCTGGAATCCTGCAACCTGGGGGCAGGGTTGGCAAAGGATTAGGGAGAAAAAGGGAAGGAGGGGAGGTTTCCTTATTTCTATCAGGGGTGCCTTCCCCTCCTCAACTCTGCTGTCCCCTGCCCACCCCAGGGCTGACTCTGGGGCATGTCAGACCTGGGGCAGGTCACAGTGTATTCTCAGGGCACCCTCATCCAAAGGACATGCACAGCTCTCTCCAACTGAAAGCTGGTTCTGGTGACCAGCAAGGGCAGCCCAAGGCTAACCAAATGCCAGTTAGAGGAGGTGACAGGAATAGGCCCGGTGTTTGTGTAAATGGAGTAAACCAGCCCTAAATTCCAACTGCCAGAGATGTCCCTGTTTTCCTTTGTCTATTTCCTGGCCCCTGGGAGTTCAGAACAGACCCCGGGGTGCTCAGCGCAGCAGCGAAGGTCAGGAAATGCTGTCCCCCAGCAAAGAACGGAGCTGCATTTGGAACCTGGATTGGAGGGTATCCACCCACCGGGGCGTTGTGGGGGTGGGGAGCAGAAGAGTGTCCTTCACCAGATAATCCCAGGTAGCAAAGGGCCCCGGGGGCCTAGGCACCGGGAGCCTGAGCTCTGCTTGACAGAAACCTTACCACAGTTACCGTTGTCCAGAAGCACCAAGCAGTGGAGTCTCCTGACACTGAAAGTGGTGGAGTGTATTCCCACAGTCAAGGTAGACACCTCTTAGGAGTCTGTACTATAGTTAAAAGCTTGCCCCGACTTTCCTTTTGGAGTCTTCCGTCTACAGTATGCAATATATCACTTACACACAGCGGAGTTTTTTTGGTCTCGCTGTGATTTCTAGCATGTTGGCCTCAATCCCCACACTGGACTGCAAGCCGCTCCGGAGGCGGGGCCGTCCTAACCAGTCCCTTCTCCTTCAGGCCACCCTGTAATCCCCTGAACTTCTTAGTCCCCCACAGCGCCAGGCTAAGCCCTGCCCTGAGTTTTGATCACAGCCTTCAGACACCAGAATTAAGAAATACCACGTTGGAAAACAGCTTAACACCTTTAAGAATTCCAGGGTAGGGCGCCTGGGTGGCTCAGTCGTTAAGCGTCTGCCTTCGGCTCAGGTCATGATCCCGGAGTCCCAGGATCGAGTCCCACATCTGGCTCCCTGCTCAGCGGGAAGCCTGCTTCTCCCTCTCCCACTCCCCCTGCTTGTGTTCCTGCTCTCGCTGTCTCTCTCCTGTCAAATAAATAAAATCTTTAATAAAAAAAAAAAAAAAAAAAAAGAATTCCAAGGTAACGGGAGTCCGCAGAGGGCAGGCCAGCCAGGTCGTGCGAGTGAGTCAGGCTGGAAAAAGGAACTCCGCTGTTAAAAAAGACAATGAAAAGTCTCTCCGGGTGCCGGCGCCCCGAGAGTGCAGGGGCTCGGAACCGGCCTGTTGCGCACCGCCCCCGGCCGCCGCCCCCCGCCCCCGGCCCGAGCACCCCGGAGGGTGGCGCGCAGGGGCGCGCGTCCCAGCAGGGCCGGCTCCCAGGGAGGCTCACTCTCGCAGGCGGGGGCGACGGGCCGGCCGGCCTCTCCCCGGATTTGTGACGTGCCGGGGGCAGCGCTGGTGACGAGGCCACCACACAAAGCCGGGGCGTCGGGGCGGGGGGGGGTCCCCAGGCCAAGAGCCCCGATGGGATGGGGAGGGGGCGGGGAGCGAGGCGCCCTGGGGCGCCGGGGCCCCGCGA
>NC_058412.1:72126764-72195993 GCF_002201575.2 Neomonachus schauinslandi | reverse complement strand
TGCCCGCCGCCGCCAGGGCCCCCGCTGCCGCCCGGGCCCCGGCCGCCTCCCGCGCCCCCGCCGCCCCCGCCCGCGTGTGCGCCCCAGCCGGGACGCCGCCCCCGGCCGGGTCTCCACTTCTCGGCCGCACCTCCCATGACAGCGCCCGCGCGAAGATGGCTGCGAAGGGCGCGCACGGCTCCCACCTGAAGATGGAGAGCGAGCTGGAGCGCTGCCGCGCGGAGGGCCACTGGGACCGCATGCCCGAGCTGGTCCGGCAGCTGCAGACGCTGGTCATGCCCGGCGGCGGAGGCAACCGGCGAACCAGCCCGAGCGCCGTGTTCACCTCTCTGGACACCGGTGAGTGAGGGAAGTGCTGGCTTCCGAGCACCCGGCGCGCGAAACGCGCCTCCTCCTCCAGGAAGCGGGCCCCGACTGCCCCCCGGGCCGGCGACGGCCGCCTTCGGTATTACCCTTCCTGTAGTGCTGGTTGTACGAGCAACCAGGGTAATTAGGAAGGTTCTTATGCCCCAGGAGAAAAACCACATGCAGGTTTGGGCGCTTTGGGGGAGGAGAGAAACGGCTCTCGCTCCCTGCCCTTTGGGATCATGTGGGCAACTCGGTCTACTGTGAAATGGTGGTATCGGCACGAATCAGCCCAGGGCAAGGGCTGGACTCTTGCGCCATCCCTCCACCCCGCCCCCGGTTCCGCAACTCCACCAGGTGAAGGCTATTTGTCTCTGCTTGCCGTCCCCTCCTTCCCTCCGCCCCCGCCCCCGAGTCCAGTTGACAACGGTGCTCTGTCCACAGCAGACAGGGTTGCATTGGCGAGCGCGCGTTGGGGGGGGGGGGGGGGGGGAGGGGGGAAAGAGGCCTGGTAAGCCTCAGTTTCCTCATCTGTGGTCGGACTCGGGACCCATCTAGCCCTGGCACTCGGTGGCTTTGGCAGTAGGGCTGGTTTGGCTGGGCTGGGCTCTTATAACTGGGGCGGGAAAGCACCCTGATGTGGCAGTCTGGGAACACCCCGCCCCAGTCTCCAGCCTCAAATCCTGTTCCTGGTGCCCACAGCTCAGCCTGGAGAGCCTTCCCTGAGCCCTCTTTGTGCACCACCCCTTTAGAGCCTTGTGGAAGGAGGCAAGGAGTCAGTGAATGCAGATATGAAGAGGTTTAAAGACTGCCCAGCCTGTGGAATCATCATCATAATAATAGTAGTCATAGCTAACACTTACCCAGCACTCACTGTGTGCCAGGCATTGTCCTACTAAGCACTTCAGTCAACTCATTAATTCCTCCCAGCAACCCCATGAAGCAGGCACTCTTGTTTGCCCCACTTGCAAATAATGGAAACAGAGACCCTGAGAAGTTAAATAACTTGATCATCCAGTCAATAAGTGGTAGAAGCAGGATCTGAACCCAGGCTTCTGAGTATATCCTTTTAACCACTCGCACTGTTACCTCTTAATGATGTGTAGCACAAAATCCCAGCCTGAGGAGTTGCCTAAAGGGATGGCGGGGCAGAGAGGTGACCAGAGGGCAATCGTGTGGTAGATGGAGGAGCTCAGAGGAAAAGGAGTTGGGGAAGCGGCAGAATATGTGCTGGCCTCAGGCTGGTATTGGGAAGGGCAGAGTGTGTTTGCCCAATGGGGAGGGAGGATAGAAGGACACTGAGGGGGCTAGGGTGACAGAGACGGGCGGACAATCAGGTTGGGGCTTTGAGATCAGTCTGAGCATGGCAGTGAGGGGGAGTGGCCAGAGCTAAAGGGAGAAGCAGGTGAACCCTCCTCTCCCAGGGCAGAATAGAGAGATTGCAGGTGCTCCTTCTGTCCCCCGTGAGGGGCAATGTAGTGGGGTGGGGCTTCTGAGGGTGGGAATGGAAACAGACCCACACAAAGAGCACTGGGGCCTGGGTGAGTTATGGGAATCTGAGTAAGGTTGGCCCCACAGAGGAACATGCTGGGCCAAGACAGGAACCTGACCTCCTCAAATTCATATGGGTCTGTATTTCCTAAACTGCTTTTTAGAGGTCTCAAGGAGATTACAAAGTTAATTGGTATCCCAAGAAGAAAGAACTTAGGGAGCCCAAAAAGTAAAGAAACTGGACCTAATAGATTCAATAGTGGTAAGCAGACTTTTTTTTTTAAACTGTAGGACTTTTCAGAGCCTTTATGTTTATTTATTTATTTTTTTAAAGATTTTAGTTATTTATTTGAGAGAGAGAGAGAATGAGTGAGAGCATGAGTGGAAGAAGGGGCGAGGGAGAAGCAGACTCCCCGCCAAGCAGGGAGCCCGATTTGGGGCTTGATCCCAGGTCCCTGGGATCACAACACAAACTGAAGGCAGACACTTAACCGACTGAGCCACCCAGGCGCCCCTTCAGAGCCTTTAATATGTTCACTTGCCTATGATGTACAAGCCGAGGTTGGAGTATAAATAGCACATTTTTCAAACTTGCCTTGACCATATTCTATGAAGCATTATTGGGAAACACTGATATGATACAGTTTATAAATGGTATGGTATGGTTATAAAATGCTTTCCCTATTTTTTTTAAATTCTTGTAAACAACCTTATGGGGAGAGCAGGAGTTATTGTCTCCATTTTAGACATCAGGACACCAAGGCCCAAAGAGGTCGCATAATGTGTATGTGGCAAAGCCTGTATGCAAGCCTCAGTTCCTGCCACCAAGTCTACTACTAGGGAAGGTGGGGGCGGGGCATGAGGCCCCTGGCTTGGCTTCACTGTGGGGACTGCCTGGCACAAGGAGGGAGACTGAGGGGTGCAATGGGGTCTCTTCTGCCAACTTTTGAGTTTGGTTCTGCAAATGCTTTTTCTCCCACTGTTAAATCTGGATACACTGTCCCAACGCACACGCAGGCACACACACAGATGCACACGAGGAAGGAAAATAAATGACTCCCAAACCTATGCGTAGAGCATTTTTTGGATTGTCTGCTATTTTGATTCTCTCCTCAGGGTTCCTTGATCACCCGAGGGATTGAGGGCCTGTTTTTTTGGAGCAGTATAGCACTGACCCCCTTCAACCCAGGAGGGAGATTCTTATTGTACAACTTGGCCTATTAGACTCTTACAGTCAGTGTCCAGAAGCTTCAACAGTTACCTATGTGGGGAGAGGAGAGGGAACGTATTGAGAGGGGGAGCCAAACCCCAGTTGAACCCCATTTTACAAACTGAGGCCCTGAGCCCTGCTTGTATCTGCAGGGTTTCCTACAGAAACTAAAAACCACTCCCAGACCATCTATTTCAGTCCAGGGTGCAGGAGGGGAGGACCCTCTGGGGGGTCCTCTTTGGGGTCTGGTGAGAGTGAAGGGTCAGGAGATGCTCAGGCAGAGGGGCCCTTCCCCCCTCTTCTCTGGGGAGGCTGCTCCTGCCCAGGGGGAAGATAGTTGCCACTCTTTGTACATTTTCTCTCAAACGCATCCGGTTTAGATTTGGTCAGGATGGAGCAGGGGAACCCCAGAGTGTGGCTGGCTGTGATGGACTTGGTTCATGTAAAAACAAAGAACCCATCCAAGTGGTTAAAGAAAAAGAAATGAATACTATGAAAAATTTCCAAAACCTCAGAAAAGCAGAACAATGAATACCATGTATCCATTAACCAGCGTCAGTGGTTATGAACTCAAGAATGATCTTGTTTGAGCTACACCCCAACCTATCCCCGCCCCCCGCACTGAATACCGAAGTAGGTACTTATTAATAAGAACTCTTTTTTTCTTTCAGTTGCGAAGAGATTTTTTTTTTTTTTATTTGGGAGAAAGAGAGAGAGACAGAGAAACAGCATGAGAGGGGAGAGGGTCAGAGGGAGAAGCAGGCTCCCTGCTGAGCCGGGAGCCCCATGTGGGACTCGATCCCAGGACTCCGGGATCATGACCTGAGCCGAAGGCAGTTGCTTAACCAACTGAGCCCCCCGGGCGCCCGCGAAGAGATTTATTTACAGTAGTGTGTAAGCACATACATAAAGAAGTGGTGACCATCAGGAGCCAGTGCGGGATCTTTAAAAAAAAAGTCATTTTTCTTAATTAAGATCAGAGATCTGTTACATTAAAGGAATTTTAAAGAGAAATTAGGATTTCAGTAAGTCAGAATGTCATGGACAAGATGATTTTGTGTGAGATGGGATGATGGTTTAGGTAGTGGGCTGAAATTTCTTTCTCTCTCTCTCTCTTTTTTTTTTTTTTTTGCAGTTTTCTATTTTTATGTAATCCATTGTATAATCCTTTCTTTTTTGGCCAAATAAGATCTCTTTTGAAAAAACAAAACCATAATGCCATTATCACACACACCACCCCCCCAATTTTAATGATTTAATTTTACAGTTCATTTGCTACAATTGGGAATCCTACACATTGCATTTGCCTGGTAGTTTGGGTGTCTCTTTTCTCCCCCAGTATTTTTTTAATGAAAATTTCAAACATTCAGCAAAATTAAACTATACTTACTTTATCACATGTCTGCTCCTCTATTTATCCATCCATCTAGAGTCTCTTAATCTGTAGTCACCCCCATCTTTTTTTTTTTTAACTAAATGATTTTTTTTTTTTCCCTCAACTGGAGATTGTTCTGAGCATTTCTTCAGTTGGAGTTAGAGGGGGTGTATTCGAGGCAGGTGGCCTCTCACTAGTTTTGGCCTCTTCCTCCTCTCTCTGTGGTTAGAAGCTCCCAGCCCTCTGCGGTCCTGTGTGGTAAGCAGCTGCAGAGACCACTGTGTCCCCATTTGACTTTGTGGGGAAGGGCGTACCTGGCTGGCCCCAGGTTTCTGACTGCGGATTAGCAGGCTGTGGAGAGGGGGCTCCGCCCTGCAAATGTGGTTTCTGGGGAAGGGGCAGGTATCTTTGAAGTGGGTCCCTGTGACCTGGCACCCTGAGAGCAGATGGGAAGCTAGCTGCCAGAGGCCTTCAAAACCAGGTGGGTCGGGAGTCTGAGGGGACATTCAGTGGTGGCCTCCTCTGGGCCTCTGCCCAGGGCAGGGGGCTGGGCTGGGCTGCACGAATCCGTGCTCAGGCTTCCAGAATCTGTTTCACTGTCAGGAAAGTCTTCCTAATGCCTCTTGGGAGGGGAGAAGCTGGAACACTTTACCCAAATCAGGGTAGGGAGTAGGTTTCAGACAAGATGATAAAAAGCCATGTTTTACCTTCAGAGAAGGAAGAACAAGAAAGCCTCGAATCCATTTGGATTCTTATTGAACAACTGGAAATCTAGAACTTTTAATTCTAAAATAGTCTTCGGTCCCATAGATTGGCCAGTTGGGAATGGTGGGATGGCCAGAAGAAGGGGAAGGAAGGCAGAGTAGAGAGGGAAGTGATGTGGGCAAGGAAGAAAAGAAAGGCAGTTCAGTTCCCAACACCTACTGAATGTCTGCTAAACCAAACACAGACCCTGGGTCGGGGGTGAAGGGGCGGGGCGCAAAAAGGCTTGAGAAAGACCGGAAGTGTTAATTTATAGAACAGTCTGAAACTCACAGGTATGTGACAGTAGGAACAATTCTTATCCCTGCCCTTGGAATTGCTATTGGAATTCCTATTTGAGAGTCCTATTACTTGGAATTGCTATTACCCTTGAATGTATGGTTTATAGCCCTTAGACTTCTTTATTTCTAAACTACCAGAAGCTCGGCTCTGCATGGGATGCAGGGGAGACAGCCTGTCCGGTGGCTGTGTCGTGGAATGTGGTATTTTGTTGTTGTGGGCTGGGACCATAGCAATATTGCATATCTTTATTACCGTCTATAAAATGGGAGTAATATCTACCTTTTAGGGCCGTGCAGATTAAAGAATACTGTATAATAAAGTACTTGGCACTCAGTAGGCCCTCAGCAAATATTGACCCCTCTTTTGCAGTAAAAGGGGTCCGGGCAGTGCTTCTCAAGCGATATGTGGTGAGGGATGACTTTCATGTTTTGTTGTGTTTTTTTAAATTCCCAATTTGTTGGGCTCTGATACTTTTGTAAGATACACAAACTGCGGCCTCTCAGCTTTTTTTTTTTATTATTCAGGTCAGCAGATTCAAAATTATTTTGTCACATTATTATCAATTGGGTGACAGACACAGACCCACCACAGTCCACCGACCACACTTTGAGCAGCTCGTGTTCAGAGGACACGCCCCTTCTTTTGAGGAGAGGTGTGTGCCCTGGGGAATATTTCCAGATTCAGGGTTGCTGGGAAGGAAGCTGGTTTCTCTGGGCTTGAAAGGAACAACAGAGCAGTTGGGTGGGCCCAGTAGGGAGCTGCAGGTGAGCGAGGAACCAGCCCAGGAGGGACTATGGAGGGAGGGCCTCAGTTCCCTCAGAAGGAGCAGGTTCCTAACTCTACCTCTGGTTGAACAGGTGCAAACCCGGTTGGAGAGGGAGAGCCACTTGCCCTGTGGCCCACAGCTCGGGAATGCTGCTCAGGCCCCCAGCACTCAGCAGCCCAGCCCTCCTCCTAGCTGACATTTGGAAATGGAGAAGATTGCTTTTCATTCTTGTGTTGACTTGGATTTTATTTTTGACTAGATGATATATTCCCATGGGTCAGCCTTCCATAGGGACCCAAAAGTAAAGAGGGAAAAGCCTCCCTCCGTCTCTGCCACCTTCCCCGTAAGCCAGAAAGGACATCGGATATGTATGGATCCTGTCACGTGTTTATACATAAACACACGTTTTGTGTCCACTGTGTGCACTCTGCTTTCTTACTGACTTGTCTTGGAGTTCATTCTTTAACAGCACAGACAGGGCTTCTCGTTCCTTTCTGTGGCAGCGCTATCCCTTTTTATGGAAGTGCTATGCTTTATTTAATCAGCCTCCTGTTGATGGACATAAAAGTTGTCTCTAATTTTCTGCTATTATAAAAAACGCTGCAGGAGTGACCTTACACACACATGCCAAGACCTCTGTAGCAGTGGGATTGCGGAGTCGATGGGGTGCACAAACATAATTTTTATATACGTCATCAAATCGCCCTTTCTAGAGGTGCCACCAACTTCTGCTCCACCAGTGAGGGATGATAGCTTGGACAAAGTACTTTTTTGGCCATTTCCTCCAAATGTTAATTTTCAAAATTATGAGGGAGACTGCAAAGGATTACCGACAGGCTGTGGCATCCTCAGAGGGAAAACCTCCAGGGACTGTTCTCTGGGATCTGAGCTTTCGGGCTGTTCTCTGCGGGGAATCTCCTCTCTGGGGAGAGACTCTTCAGAGGCCTGCAATTTGGGGTCCATGGCTTTGAGTTGTGAGCAAACTGCAGTGGTCCTGAGAGCAAGGAGTGAGTGGCATTCCTGGGTGGGTCTAAGAATGCCATCCTGGCAAGTAGAAAGAGCTCTGTGAAGGCTGGGGACCAAGCAGACCTTCCCGGAGGCATTTTGGGTTGGCACGTGACTCCCTGAGCCTCTTGGCTTCCTCACCCAGGCGTGAAGAGGATCCAGTTCACTTGGCAGCTATTTGTTGGGCACTTCTGTTGAGTGGTGGGCCTGGTCCTCACCCTGGTTGCAGGGGAGGGGCAGCAAACCAGTCACACTGAGCACAGCCACCCAGGTGTGGTTGTGAAACCACACTCGACCTCAAAGCCCTGGGGATCCCACCCATTCCCCTGTCACCTCTGCTGTAGGTAGCAGGAATGTGGTGGTCCCAAGCCTGGAGTTTTTGGTGCTGTGTGGGGAAGGGTGGGGAGGTGGCAAATAGAACCAAACAGTACAAACTCCCTTTCCAAGCGGTGAGGTCTGGAGATGGGCTGACATATGTGTGAGAACTCCAGAGAGTGCCAGGACTAGGCATGTCCAAGGCTTTGCCCTGCTACACCACTACATCTGCTTCCCCTACGTTGCTAAGTTAGCCCTGGTTATGTTAAAATATCGTAAAAATGGAGAAAACCAACTATGGTTACACGGAAATTAGGAGCTCACGAAAATGCATTAAGCCATCTCCTATATTTTTCCTCTTGGGTTGTTTTGAGGGCGGAATTCCTTCTTGGTCTAAGAACTTATTACCCACAATGGGGCCTGGGTGTGACTTTGTCCCTCATTTTAAATTCTGAAATTCTGGGAATTTGTCCCAAGTCTGGGAACTTTGCCTCTCTAGCCACTAAACTGTAGAAAATAAACCCAAAGGGGCAATTTGTACTGTAAGCATGATAGAATGCCTGTGTTTTTTTTTTCTCTCAGGGCTGTTTAACTTTATGAAAACTGAGTCTTTATTTCTTTTCTCCGACTTGGGCTGCTCGTGTGCTGGGGCAGGGGTGGCTGGGTGGCTTCAGGGACGTGGGCTAGTTTCAGGGGATCTACCGTGTTCAGGGGATCCCTGCCCTGTTTTTCAGATGACTTTGGGAAGTTGCTCCTGGCCGAGGCCCTCCTGGAGCAGTGTTTGAAGGAGAACCACGCCAAGATAAAAGACTCCATCCCTTTGCCTGAGAAGAATGAGCCGAAGATGAATGAAGCCAGAAACCATCTGAGTAGTATCCTTAACCACGGGAGGCTGTCTGTAAGTGGTCAGCCCCCTCTGCTCCTCTCTCTCCTGCCTCCCATCTGCTGTCAAGCAGAGTCCCTGAGTCATCTGGTCATCTGAGCAGCAAGGCTCCCTTAGAGGTTGGCTTTGCACTGTTTAGGACAGTGGCCACCAGCCGCATGTGGTTCTCGAGCCCTTGAAATGGGGCCAGTCGAACCTGAGATGTGCTGTAAGTGTAAAACATACGTTGGAATCCGAAGACGTAGCACGAAATGAAGAATGTTAAAGATGATTAATTCTTTATATTGATTATGTGTTCAGATGATAATATTTTGGATAGACTAGGTTAAATAATATATCTTATTAACATTAATTTCAGCTATTTTTGCCTTTTTATTTTATTTTTTAAAAATATTTCTTTTATTGGGGTGCCTGGGTGGCTCAGTCGTTAAGCGTCTGCCTTCAGCTCAGGTCATGATCCCAGGGTCCTGGGATTGAGCCCCATATTGGGCTCCCTGCTCAGTGGGAAGCCTGCTTCTCCCTCTCCCACTCCCCCTGCTTGTGTTCCCTCTCTCGCTGTCTCTCTGTCTGTCAGATAAATAAATAAAATCTTTTAAAAAAAAAATTCTTTTATTTATTTTTTTAAAGATTTTATTTATTTGAGAGAGAGTGAGAGAGAGAGCACAATCGGGGGGAGGGGCAGAGGGAGAGGGAGAAGCAGACTCCCCGCTGAGCAGGGAGCCCAACGTGGGGCTTGATCCCAGGACTCCAGTATCATGACCTGAGCCAAAGGCAGTTGCTTAACTGACTGAGCCACCCAGGCGCCCTATTTTTGCCTTTTTTAATGTGACTAGAAAAATTTAAATTATACATGTGGTTTAAGTTATAGTTCTATTAGACAGCATTTGGTTGACCTAGTATGCGCCTGGTCCTTTGGGCTCTTTGGGGGTCCCAGGGCAATAAGACCTCAGTGAGCCCATTATCCGGTTGGAAACAGGGAAATGTGAAGTTGGCTAGCAACAGAAGAGCTCAGAACAGGGCAAGCCAGTTTAAGTCTGTGTGCATTTATTGAGCACCTACTGTATAAAAGGCACCAAGGGGAGGTATGGAGGGAAATATAGTCAGCTCTCTCCAGACCTTTGCTGCTTCAAGCATGGTCCACCCACCTGCAAGTATGGGTGTCATCAAGGGAATGCAAAATCTGGATCAGAATCTTCATGTTAACAAGCTCTCCCGGTGATTTCCTGTGTATATTCAAGTTTGAGATGGATCTGGATTACAGTGTATCCTGAGCTATAATAGAGGTATGGGTATGTCATTAGAGACCCAGAGAGGACATGATTTTTCAAAAGATGTTCCAAAGTAATGTATTTACTGACTTAAACATTTATGGTGGGACGCCTGGGTGGCTCAGTCAGTTAAGCATCTTCCTTTGGCTCAGGTCCTGATCCCAGGGTCCTGGGATCGAGTTCCATATCGGGCTCCTTGCTCAGCGGGAAGTCTGCTTCTCCCTCTCCCTCTGCCTGCTGCTCCCCCTGCTTGTGCTCTCTCTCTGTCTCTCTGACAAGTAACTAAATAAAATCTTTTTAAAAAAAAAAAAGCATTTATGGTGACAGAGTGCACAAGGCATTATACTCCGAGGACACTAAAAATGAATCCAGCATGGACCCTGCCCTCAGGGAGATTGCAGGTTTACTGGGAAAATAAGTCCTCCTGGCAAATTGTCCTAGGTGGACTATGACACGTGCCACAGGAGTATTGTACATGAAGAGGCAAGTTCAAGGGGGATACTGCCTGGGGTGAGGTGGGGAGTCAACCCAGGGTGATGGTAGTACTAGAATTGGACTCTTTGCGGGGGGTGGGGTGGCTAGACCTTGAAGGTGGGGGGAGGGTATTAACATACAGAGATAGGATAGGGCATTCCAAGAAGGAAGCAATATATCATTTAATGATTCCTCTTATAAGATTTTCATTAAAGTACGTCAATCAGCAGGAACGAAAGGAATGGTGAGAAATTAGGTTATAGAGGTACTTTGGGGCCAGTGAGCGGGGACTGAAATACCAGACCAAGAAGTGTGGGGCTTTTCCTGTGGGGGAAGTGTACTGGGAGTTTAAGGATATTGCCTTCAGACTCCTCAGCAGGGATTATTGTAGCTCTGGGAGGTTTTGTATTACATTAAATAAACTAGCTGTTTGACCTGGAGCATGTCCCCTGACCTCTTGGGCCCTCCAGTTCCTCATCTGCCAATCAAAAGGGCTGGACTTGATTAATGGGTCCCAAGCTTCCCCTCCCCCTACAAAACCCCTTTTAACTTTGTTTCTTTTCCAGACTCCATTAACTATTTAAAAATTGCTTTTACAGTAAGATGACTCAGGCTTATTGTTAACAAGTCATTAAATAAACGAGCAGTTTGACTAATAAATAAAAGTTCTTGTTTACCACCCCCATGCCCAACCCCATCCCCAGAGTTGAGCGCTGGTCACCATTTGGTGTGTGTCCTATGCGCCTTTCTCTGTGCATTAACGAACACGCATACACACATATTGGGCTTTCTTTTCTTACTAGAGTCATAGGATCCATATTTGACAAGAACTTTCACTTGGAGCTTTCCCCATGCCAATACTTCATTCTTTGGATTGGCTGAATAGCATCCACATGTATTATCAGGAAAATCATTTGTATGCCAAATCACATTTCTGGAGAACAAATTTTACTGTGCTTTATTAATCAAAGACATACACAGGCACCAATAGCACTCAGATAGTCACGGTTATCCAGGCCAAAGCCAAAAACTTGATGTTGATTAGGCACAATAAAATATTAAAAGTAGTTTGTGCGATTCTCTGTTTTAGCCTGAAGGCCAGGGTGTGGCTGGGGGGACAGTCTTTCCTGGCAGCAGATGAAGCCCCAGCTGGAGTGCTGAGTGTCCTGAGTAGCTCTGATGAGATGGGGGGAGAGGTGCGCAAGGTGCATTAAATAAACTAGCTGTTTGACCTGGAGCATGTCCCCTGATATCTTGGGCCCTCCAGTTCCTCATCTGCCAGTCAAAAGGGCTGGACTTGATTAATGGGTCCCAAGCTTCCTAGAAGCCTCCCTGCGTACCAGGGACTCCTGCTGCTGCTGAACTCCTATAATGCGTCTGCCAAGTGGACCCATTCAGGGAAGCTCTTTAAGTAGTGTAAATTTAGCATATGAAGCACTCACATTGTCCTTAATTTTTCCCCAGCTTGGTGGAAGCTCTGTTGTGAGCTGCCATTGGTCCAGCAGGAACCACCACGAGCTACACCCTGTCATCACACCCTGAAGTGTGTCCTTCTGAGCTCAGCTGCCCTTCTCCACATTTACAGTGGGGCAGGATAATAATGTCAATGACTCATGCCCTGTATTTATCTAACTCCTTTCTAAAGAAAAGTTCAAAGCTCTTTTCTGGACTTGCATTACTCTGATGCTCTTGGCATTGCCGTGATGGGAGGTGAGGGGTGGGTATCACTGTCTCGCCCTCACCAATGGTGAAAATGAGCCCGAGCAGTGAGAAAATGGGCCTGTGGCTTGAAACCAATATGGGGAACAGCAGAATCTTTGCCCAGCTACGGAAGACCATGGGCCACAAGGTTCTGGGAATGCATAATTTGTGGCCCTGGTGGAGGGAGTAGGTGGTCTATTTGGGGACACTAGCAAATGCACTTGAAAAATTCAGCCTTGGAGAGTTAACCAATAGTCGGAGCAGGTCAGGCCTACAGAGGCTGAGTGGGTCCACTTGGCAGATGCATTATAGGAGTTCAGCAGCAGAAGGAGTCCCCTGGTACTCAGGGAGGCTTCTAGGAAGTGGTGGGCCTGAGCAAGCTCCCAAAGGATGGAAGAGGCTCTGGATAGACCTAGGGGAAGGGGGAGACTGTTCCAGACAGGGAGCTATGTGAGCAAAGGCAAGGGAAAAATGTATATTTACAATGACTAAAACACCAGTGCAAAGGAGAATTTGGCTTTGGTGTGTTCCATATCTCTTGGTTGGCTTCTGAGAGGGCAGTAGGTAGTTGGGAGTAGTGGAGGCTTTCCCTGGGACTACAGGTCCCCCAAACTCCAATCTCCCCAAAGGGAAAAAGGGGTGGCACCTTCCTACTGGTGACAGAGGCTTGGGTTGGGGGCCAGCCTGCATCTCCAAGAAGCTTTGTGGACAGAACTGCTGGTGGGTGATGGGGGCCCTGCCCAGAGCCCAGCCCAAAGGGGTGATGGGCCAGCTGAGCACAGAGATAGAGGCAGAAGGCTAGAGAAGTGGTCACGGCAAGTGGGAGATCTTGGAGCAAGGCTGGATGCATGTCCAGGGGCAGGACTTTGGGACAGGGCCCAAGGGAGGCCCCAAGAGTCTTTGTATGGGGTGAAGATTGGGGCATAAGCGGCAGTGGAGAAAGAGAGGGAAGAAAACAGGTTTGAATTCAGGCACTTAATTCTGCGCTTGAGATGAGGACAGTGGCCCAGCAGGCCTTGGCTCTCCTGCCATCCTGTCCCTCTGCTGATGGGGCCATTCTCCCCACACAGGTCCTGCTGTTGCGGCTGGGGCTTCAGCTGCTGGCCCCTTACTGCATGGACTCTTTTCACGGCCTTTCACCTCACTGTATATTTGTACAGCTATGCACGTAAAGAGAAACTCCCAGTTATGTGAGCTTCAGGCCCCACAACATTTGGCTGGGTCCCTGACCCCCGACTCGTGTTGAGAACCAATGCCTGAGTTCCTGAGCACCAGACTGGGGCCGACGCCTCTGGGGCTTCAGGAGAGAGAACACCGAGCCCAGTCTGCAAGCTGCCTGGAGTCTGGTTGGGGATATAAGACACACACACACACACACACACACACACACACACACACACACCGATTAGGCACTCACATAAGAAGTTCAGTGAGAGCCGTAGTGTAGGCCACAGACTGCAGGTGTGGAGAGCAGGGAGATGTCACACGTGCTTGAGGGCCAGGGAGGGCTTCCCGGAGGGGGGGCTCTGGCAAGTCGGCATGGCTCCATGGGAGGAGGCGGGTGTTCCTCCCAGGTTATGGGGTGGGGGTGGGGCAGGGGCTTCCAGGCAGGAGCCTGCTAATGGGTTTGTTGTCCTTGCAGCCACAGTACCTGTGTGAGGCCATGCTGATCCAGGGCAAGCTGCACTACGTGGAGGGCTCGTACCGAGATGCCATCAGCATGTATGCGCGGGCCGGGATTGATGACATGTCCATGGACAACAAGCCACTGTATCAGATGCGGCTGCTGGCAGAGGCCTTTGTCATCAAAGGTAGGAGTGGGCCCGGCTGGGGCCCCGGAGAGCGCCAGCCCTGGCTCCCCACCACCACGTTGAGCTCCTGGCACTCTGACCCCCTGTGCCAGGAGCAGGTAGCAGCCGTAGGGGCGTAGACGCCATGTTGGCAGTTGGCCTGCAGGGCTGGTGTCCAGGATCCGTAACCCCTAGTAGCACTCGGGCGCTGACCCACCGGGTGGACCCAGCGGCGACCAGGCACGCCAGTGCACGCCGGCCGACGGCAGCCACCAGGCCAGATGACAGAGGACTCAGGTTCTCACCTTGGCTCTGTCAAGAACCAGTCACCCAACTGCACATCCTTGGGCAAGTTACTGCTTTGCCTTTCCTGGCCTCAGTTGCCTTATGTGTGAAACAGAGTTGTAATACCTGCCCTCACAGGGTTACCACAACCAAGAGGCTGGGTCACAAGGTTGAGAAAGACTTAAACAGTGGGCCATCCCATTGTCCAGGCTGGTGCCGGTGACTGACATTGGCTGCCTGTCGGGTGCTTGATGGTATAGAGCAGCCTGTCCCTCCTCAGGTATTTGTGGGCACCTGTGGGTGGCTTCCAGGGATGGGCAGGTCAGAACCAGTTCCCAGAGTGAGGGGTGTTCTGGTGAGGCCCGAGGCACACAGGGTCGGTGATGCAAAAATTTCATAACGGGGCTGTGGGTGGTGGCTCACTTGGGACACTATTTAGTGCCATTGAACTGACCCCGAAGGGGTTATATGTTAGTAAAACCCTGACCCCAGACCTTGTGCTTCAGGCTCCTCCTTCCCCAGACCGATGCCCTAAGGGCTGGCCCTTGGTGGCAGTAAGATGTCCCAGGAGCCCCTCTGTCTAGATTGTTGTCAGGAGTCTTAGATGTTTGGTCATTTCCTTATTTCAGCACCACCCAGTCCCCAGAGAAAAGTCTAGACATGCTTACGGCCATAGGGTGTCTGAGATGGTAGAGTGTTTGTCACCTTCTCTGTTACAGGTAGGGACATTCTCTCCATCTTACACGTGGGGAAACTGAGGCCTAGAGAGGATACATACCTTGTCCAGAGTTGCCCAGAGATTTGGGGTGGAACCAGGATTGGAACCTCCCCTCTGTCTCCTTAGGATCTCAGGGGATTGACTGACATCTGTGCAGGGCACGGCCTCCTTTGACCCTGGCTCTTGCTTGAGGGCTGTGTGTCCACCCCTGGGTCCCATTCCCTTTGGAGAGACTGTTCACCTCATCCCAGGAAGTCTGCCGAGATTGTCACCCTGGACAGACGCAGCACCAGCATGTGGGAGGGCAGGTGGCCATGTGGGATGATCCAGTATGTGGGTTCTTCTCCCTTTGCTCTCTCATCCCTTTTTCTGTGCCCCAGCATAGGCCAGTCATGGGGCTGTGCTTCATTTAGCATTTGGGTCTTTTGGGCCTCTTGAAAAACCACTCTGCCATGGACTCCCCAAACCTAACACCCTTCTGTGGGGCCCTTTCCAGCACTTTTTCCTGTAGACTTGGCTCTACCTACTGCTCCCTGTTTCCTGCTCTCTACTCTTTCCAGCACGCCTCCAGCTTCTTGGGGGAACACAGTCCTGGTGGTCAGAGGTCCTGCAGGGGAGGTAAGGAGCCAAGAGCCACCGGTGTGGGCTGCTTGGTCATGGCCTGTGCTAGCTCCCCGCCTCTCACTGACTGCTCGTGGCCCCCCACTTGCCTGCCTCCTCTCTGCTTGTCCTCCCTGTCCTGTTGCAGTGACTGCGCCCTGCCGCTTGGCATGCTGAGTTTTACCTGACCCTGTGTGTGCTTGCGATCGTGCATGTGGCCTCCAGGGTGTGCATGATGTTGATTTTCCTGGGTTTGGGGGGACCTAGTGGGTTTTCCCATGCAGAGAGTAGGGGATGGGGATGGCGGGTCATGGGGTTGTCTTAATCTGCTGGGCTGCCATAACAAAATACCACAGACAGGCTGGCTGCAAGAGCGGAGATTTATTTCTCAGAGTTCTGGAGGCTGGGAAGTCCAAGATCAAGGTCCCAGCAGGTTCAGGGAGGGCTCTCTGCGTGGGCTGCACATGGCCACCTTCTCGCTGTGCCCTCACATGGCCCTTCCTCCATCTCTCTCTGTCCTCTTCTTATAAAGCCACTAATCCCTTCACCCTCATGACCTCATCTAACCCTGATTACCTCCGGAAGGCACTGCCTCCAGACACCGTCACATTGGGGGTTAGGGCTTCGTATGACGTGTGAGCTTGGGGGGGGAGATGCAAACATTCAGTCCATCGAGAGGATGGTGGTGGCAGGAGGCCGCAGAGTTCACAGAATAATAATAGTTACGAATAATCCCTCACTCCATGCCAGGTACGCCCTGTCCTCACTGAATCCAGCCAGTAACCCTGAGTAGGTGTTCTTTTCATTCCCTTGTTACAGACAAGGAGTTACGGTTGATGAGGTGAAGGGACTCATGGATTTCACTGGAAATGGCAGAGCTGGGATTTGAACCTGGGCAGCCAGAACTCGTAGATACCCCCTGGGAAGGCTGCTCAGAATCCTGGACTGAGGGCGCTCATAAAAGCAGTCTAGGCCAATCTCTCCTGTTACAGACGTGGAAGCCGAGGCTGATGGAAGTGGAGCGACTTAACCGAGGACAGCAGTTGGCTTGTGTTTGAACTAGAATGCTCCACCGGAGGCAGCCTCGCAGCTTCAGGCTCTGTCCATCTCCAGGCGGCCGCCCCCAGGAGCCTGCTGGGCCAAGCCATTACACCACGGCTCCTTTACCATTTTGTGCTGGGTTCTGCTTCATGGCTCCACCTTGGTACCATCCAGTGGGGCAGAGGGTTTTCTGGGCACACCTGGCTGGAGGAGGGAGGATGGGGCCATGTGTCATGGGGGAGCCTGAGCAGGCCAGGCCCAGAGGCTCAGTGGGGCACGTGGATGGGTGTCTCCAGCATGGAGCTCCTGTTTGTTAAGGGAGTCAGGAGCAGGCTCGGGTCCCAAAAGACATAAAAATACACGCAACTCACCCACTTTCCCCTTCATGGCAGAAGGACCCGTGTCCTTCTGAGGCATCACTCATCACTCACAAGGACTAGGCCTTCCTCTGAAGTCGGGAGGACGTGGATTAGACCAGAAGATGCTTTCTGATTCCTAGGCAGGGCCCTAAGCACCAACGGAGGCACTTGAGAGAAGGGGCACTTGCAGCAGTCTTGAGTTTCTCTCGTCTGGAATGCAGAAATGGTACCTGCGTCAGTGTGTGGGGCTTCCACGACCCTCCAGCTTCCGTAAGGGGCTTCGTCCTCATCTCTACTCTATGAGGTGGGACGCAGTTGTTATTCCCACTGTATGGGTGAAGAAACTGAGGCTTGTCCAAGATCGTGCAGCCTGTAAGTAGCAGAGCTTAGATTGATGGCCGGGTGGTTGTCTCTTTCACGCTTGTGTCCTACCTGTGACACAGGAGCCCACCCGGGGAGCAGATTACAGTTACCCCTGAGACGGGTCCACGCAGACAAGGAGAGTACGGGTGGTGCAGGAGCCCCGACAGAGGAGAGGTTCCCGGCAGTTCCTGCAGAACCCAGCGGCCAGCCAGGAGGGACGATGCGTCTGGGCACTGTCCTTCTGTCCCTGAGGGTGGCCCACAAGGGGACCTACCTGGGCCTTGGTTAGATGGGGGGCTTCAGCATCTCCTGGCCTCCGTTAGCCCTGGGTTGACTAGGAGCCGCAGCCCCCGGTGAAGCCTTGTACCTCTGTCCCCTGGGTCTGCTTAGCGTGGAAGCAGCCCGGGGCAGTGGTGTTGCTGCGCGAGTTGGTCAGAAAACTTCCTTTTCGGGGCCGACATCAGTCACCGTGGACTGGAGTGGCAAGTCTGCTCTCCCACCCTGTTCCCCAGGCCCTGCAGCGGCCCCCTAGTGACTTCTGCCAGCCCCTATTTTATTTTTAAGATTTATTTATTTGAGAGAGAGAGAGAGAGCAAGAGTGAGCACGGGGTGGGGGGAGAGGCAGAGGGAGGGGGCGAGAGAAACTCCAGTAGACTCCGTGCTGAGCGCGCAGCCTGACTCGGGGCTCAGTCTCACGACCCTGACATCACGACCTGAGGCGAAACTGTGAGTGAGACGCTTAATCCACTGCGCCACCCAGGCACCCCGGTAGATACCTACTTTTCATGGTGTTGCCCCACCGCCATCTTGATTTGTTTGGGGGGAACATCTTCCATTTACTTTGTATTAAAAAACAATCAAGAATAATTTGGTTTCGAGGCCCTTCTCAGAAGATCTGTCTGCCACCCTTGTGAAGCCCTTGACAGAGCCTGCTTGTTTGATTCTGCATGCTCATGGCTGCCGGTCCTGTCTCCCCGCGGAACTGGAAGCCCTTGGGGGACAGGTGGTCCTTTCTTCTGCACCCCCAATCTTCTCTCCCTCTTCTCCCTTCCTGGAGCCATCCATGCTCCAGCTGAATGAGGTCTGCTCCTGGTGTCCAACGTGATCTACAGAGTTCTGCCCTTTTTCCTTTTCTTGAGCCTCCGCTCATGCCCAACAGGCCCCTTCTTTATTCACTGTGCACAGAGATAGCCCTAACACTCCCTGTAGGCACAGTCCAGGTGCCTCCTCTACCTGCAGGCTTCCCTCCACCAGCAGCCTATAGCATTCTCTTCCTCCTTCAAGCTCATTTGGACCTTGACCCAGTCTCCCCAGTTCGGTCAGTATGTTCCTCCTGCCAGGTGTCTGGCCTCTGGTCGTTGCACCCCTCACAGTCCCTGGCCCGTGTCTTCCTGGAGAAAGTAAAATTTGCCCCCAGTTGATTCAGCCTGCACCTACCAGGAATGCACAGATGAACAGTTAGGGTCCCTTCCCATGAGGGAGTGGCAGTCAGGTGAGCAAAGTCTGCTGCTGGTGTGATGTGGCTCTGGGAGAAGCAGCTGCTCTGGAGGAGGAGCTAAGCACGAGGTAGCTATGGCCAGACTGATGAGTCACAAGCTCTAACTGGTGCCACTCTTTCCTGTCCAGTCCCTGAACAGACCGGTCATGGTGTCAGTGGAGTCTACCATTAGGAAAAATCAGGAAATGGAAACACCCCAGGGGTGGCTAGTCTGTAGCTTATTTCTGTGACCTGCTGGGGTCAGGGCAGTGAACTTCCTGCTGGCCATGGTGCTCCAGCCATGGGGCTGCCCCCACTTCTGTTCTGTGGCATTTGCAAAGTCCCCTCTGGGGCTGCAGCTTCTTAGCAGCCCACTTCCAAAAGGGGGTAACATGTCTGGGATCGCCTTAAGAGTCAAGTGGTTGGAGGCCTTGTTTTCCAGGTTTGGGGTCAGTCTGGCTCTAATGTTCTCCAGAACAACCTAGTAATAAGCCTTTGGACATTTAGCATCAGATTATCTCCGTGGTTAAGAAACTAGTGCCAGAGGTTTTACTGACACAAAACCGTTGGCTGTAGATCCAGACCTAGAGGTTTCTGTCTCTGCAGCAGGCCTCAGAGCCCCTCTCAGCCCCCAGCCCTCAGTTTAGCGGGCTGGGCTGGGGGGTGCTCACACCTCTTGCCTGCAAGCTGCATTTGGCTCTCTAGTAGCATGGGGTCCTTGTGAGATCATGGGGGATCAGGCCTTTCCCAGGCCCCAGCCTTAGCTCTCGATAGGGTCTGGTCTTCCTGTTTCCTCTGGCACTACCTTCAGCAGGAGCAGAGAATTTCCAACCCTGGGGTGCCAGGGTAGCTCAGTCAGTTAAGTGTCCACTCTTATAACAGTCAGGTCTTGATCTCAGGGTTGTGAGTTCAAGCCCTGTGTTGGACTCCATGCTGAGCGTGGAGCCTACTTAAAAAAAAAAAAAAAAGGAATTTCCAACCCTGATTATCTGACTTGACCCTCAGCCAGCTCTGATTGTTGTCCACAAGCAAAACAGGCCCCTTAACAAAGCTGCATTGTCCAGAGGGATTGCCAGGAGTGAAGCTTGCCCTTTTTTTGGTAGGCTTTACTGTGGACCCTAAGAAGTATCCAGCATAGGCTAATATCCTGAAATGTTCTACCAGATGCCCTAAGCTCCAGTCTTCACCTCAAGACAAAATAGGCTGCATTTCAACAGGCACTGCTGCTGCTGTGTATCTAGAATTCCAGTTTCTTAGTTGAGAGATAGTAAATCCTCAGTCATATCTGACCTTAACTCAGCCAGTCTTGCACTTCAGCAATTATCCCCTCTGACATCATACTTCTGGGGATCAGTTTCCATATAATCAGACTTAGGGTTATAATGACAAAAATGCAACTCCAACTAACTGGAAAAGCAACAACAAAAAGGAGGGAGGCACTGGAAATGTATGCAACCATGTAACTAGAAAGTCAAGGCAGGTAGTTGGGCATCAGGCATAGCTGGATCCAGGCGCTCCTCGTGTTGATGTCTTTCTCAACAGCTCCAGGTTTACATGGTTTATTTAGCACATAGCACTTAGAACCGCAGGAGGAGAGAGTGTCTCATTGACCTGGCTTGGTCTCAGCCAGGTTTCTGGGTTGGTGCCAGTGGTGGTATTTCTCCACCTGAATCTTATGGACTGAGTTGGAAGAATGGTTCCTCAAAGGATAATCAGGGTGCTGTTACCAAAGTAGGTGGAAGGTATGGAGGGCAGAATCCCAGAGCTCAGGCAGCACCGACTCACCTCAAGTTACACCAGTAGTGACCAGATCAGGATTTGAACTCAGGCTCTCTGTGACTCCAGCATTTGGGGCCATCCCTGATGCCCAAAAAGTACTTGTTGGATTGAACCACTCTGTCGCAGAGAGGGAAGTGAATGAGCCCTAGCTAGTTGTGGAGCTTTGCTAGGTTAGCTTGGAGATGAACCTGAACTTAAGGAGGAATCATCTGCAGATGAGTAGAAGAGGTGCCTTCCAGGTAAAGGAGGAGTCCAAAGAGAAGGTCCAGGAGAAATGGAGGTGACTTATTGAGAGGTGGGGTGTGATGACACCTTCTTAGAGCAAAGTGGGTGGCGGGTGTGGGACTGACTAGGAAATGAGGGGGCATTGAGAGCCTTGCAGTAAAGCTCAGGGTGAGGGCGCCTGGGTGGCTCAGTCGGTTAAGCATCTGCCTTCGGCTCAGGTCATGATCCCAGGGTCCTGGGATCGAGCCCCGCATCCGGCTCCTTGCTCAGCAGAGAGCCTGCTTCTCCCTCTCCCTCTGCTGCTCCCCCTGCTTGTGTTCCCTCTCTCTCTGTCAAATAAATAAATAAAATCTTTTAAAAAAAATAAAGCTCAGAGTGTCTCTTTGCTGATATTCTAGAACTTTGGCCCTAGGTAGCTATGCTTTGATGGGCAGGCAGGAGCTTCAGGGCCCGTGCTGTCGACGTCTCAAGCTCACCTGCTCAGCCCCCCAAGCCGCGCTATCACTGTCCACCTCTCGGAGGGCTGTTCCATGGCAAAGGGCTGCCTCTCCCCTTGGGCCTGTGTCACTTCCGTTTCTCTGGCGCTAGCTCTGTGTGGTGACATGTAGGGAGGAATGACCCTCCATTTCTCCAGCCATGAGTCCTGCCCTTCTTCCCCTCTCGCTCACAGCCCAGCACCAGGGAGGCCGCAGACCACTCTCTGGACAGGCTTGCGTGCCGGCTGACGGGTAGAACACGGGCCTGGCTGTGGAGAAAAATGGCCTCGGTTCTCCCCAAATACCACAGCTAGCTGTTAAGTGGTGAAGGTGCTGTGGAAAGTAAAAATGTAAAAAAAAAAAACACACACAAAAACGAAACAAAACCCCCAAACCATTTAGCAACCATGAGAATTGACGATCCACTAAATTCTCTTCTCAGTCCTCGAGTTTTTGTTTTTGTTTTTCTGTTCTCTTTCGGTTAGTGCAACCCCAGGCTATTCTGCTCTCACCTGGGACCTTGTGGCTTATTGAAACTTTGAAAATAAAGACACCAGGCTGCTCCTAGGGCAGGACATAGTCGCATATTTTGTTTGGGGGCGGGCAGTTTAGTCCTGGTATGGCAGGAATTAGCTGTTGATTTTGGCTTCCTTTGCAAAGGGGGCGTGGGTCGCTGGCCTTGTGGGGAGGCGGGTCAGCACTCTTCGTACGGCTGCCCTGCCCCCACACTGCAGTCCTGGGAGTGAGGGCCTGGCCTCCAGAGGGAGAGAAACAAGTGGAGGGGAATGCTGTTGGGGCATCTTAAAAGGGGCTAGGTGTGTTCTTTGTGTGTGCACCTGGCCTTTGCTGAGTGCCTTCCTGGTCTGGGGGCGTGGAGTGCAGTCAGGCTTTGAGGGGTGCATTTGAATCACCAGCACCGACATGAGGGCCTGTCCCCTTGCAGGGTGGACGGCTATAACTCAGCCATCAGATAACGCATGTGAAAGGTGGGCTACCAGGGGTTGGCCAGAAGTCCAACGTTTGGGAACCCCTGGGGGTCACAGCGGGTAGGGGGAGACCCAGACATTGTTGAAGCCAGAAGACCTGGATGTAGTGTGGACTCTGGCACTTCTAACTGAGGGGTGTTGGAAGGAATCTCTCCTCCTCAAATTAGAGGTTTCATTTGTCATTCCAGGGAAGGACCAGATCCCTTCCAGAGAGGTCATTATGAGCCTCACTTAACATTCTCTGAGAGCATGTGTTCTAATCTATATAGTATCACCAAATTTCAATTTCACGGTCCCCCATGGGTTGGGCATTGATAGTAATCCCATTTTGTGTTTCACAAAACCGAGACTTAGGGCTTCTATAAACATTTTGGGTATATCCTTCCAGTCTTTTTTCCTGTAGGTTTATATGTGGTTTTTTTATAAACAAAAATAAGTTCATACAATCATATTTTATAATGTTTTCTAAAGTGACTATTTTATGAGCCATTTTCCAATACATGTCTACATCACTGTTTAAAGCTTCATAGTATCACATTGTAAGACTCTTTTGTAATTTAGCAAACTTGTCCCGTTATTGGACCTGTAGGTTAAATCTCATCTTTTTGCCATTATAAACAGTGCTGCCATAGATATCTTTGAAACTAAATTTTTGCATGTGTCATTAATTTTTTTAGTGATAAATTCCTAGAAGTAGAGTTACTGGATCAAAGCATATGTACTTTTTGGAGACTGGCACATGGAATCAAATTGTCCATTTTCCCTTTTTTTTTTTTTTCCGTTTTTTTAAATTGGTAAAATATACAGATACATAAAAAGATGCTCAACATCACTGATCATCAGGGAAATGCAAATCAAAACCACATTGAAATAGCACCTCACACCCGTCAGAATGGCTAAAATCAACAACACAAGAACCAACAGGTGTTGGCAAGGATGTGGAGAAGAAGGAACCTTCTTACACTGTGGGTGGGAATGCAAACTGGTGGAAAAACAGTATGGAAAACAGTATGGAGGTTAAAACTTAAAAACAGGGGGCGCCTGGGTGGCTCAGTCCGTTAAGCGTCTGCCTTCGGCTCAGGTCATGATCCCAGGGTCCTGGGATTGAGTCCCGCATCAGGCTCCTGGCTCTGCGGGGAGCCTGCTTCTCCCTCTCCCCACTTGTGCCCTCTCTCACTATCTCTGTCTCTCTCTCTCAAATAAATAAATAAAATCTAAAAAAAAAAAATAAAATAAAGTTAAAAACAGAATTACCCTATGATCCAGTAATTGCACTACTGGGTGTTTACTCAGAAGATACAAAAACACTAATTCAAAGGGATATACATACCCCTATATTTATAGCAACATTATTTATGATAGCCAAGATATGGAGCAACCCAAGTGCCCATCGACTGATGAATAGATAAAGAAGATGTGGTATATAGGTACAATGGAATGTTAGCCATAAAAAAAGAATGAAATCTTGCTCTTTGCAACAACATGGGTGGAGCTAGAGAGTATAATGCTAAGCAAAATAAGTCAGTCTGAGAAAGACAAATACCATATGCTTGCACTCATATGTGGAATTTAAGAAACAAAAAAGAATGAGCAAAGGGAGGAAAAAAAAAAAAGAGACAAACCAAGAAACAGACTCTTAACTATAGAGAACAAACTGATGGTTACCAGAGGGGAGTGGGGGCGGCGGGGCTGGGGGAAACAGGTGATGGGGAATAAGGAGTATTTGTCGTGATGAGCACCGGGGGATGTATGGAAGTGTTGAATCACTATATTGTACACCTGAAACTAATATAACCCTGTAGGTTAAGACTGTAGGTTAAAACATTGGTAAAATAGATATAACATAAATTAAGTATCTTAACTAATTTTTAAAGATTTTATCTTTAATTGTGGTCAAAACATGTAACAGAAAATTCACTATCTTGACCACTTCTAAGCGTACATACAATTCAGTAATGTTACAAACATTCACATTGTGCAGCCAATCTCCAGAACTCTTTATGTTGCAAAACCCCAACTCTGTATGCACTGAACATCTCCCCATTTGCCCTTCTCTGCAGCCCCTGGCAACTGCTATCCTCCTTTCTGTCTCCATGAATTGGCTACTTTAGGTTCTACATACAAGTGGAATCATATACTATTTGTCTTTTGGTGACTGGCCTATTTCACTTAGCATAATGGCCTTAAGGTTTATCTATGTGGCTTATGGTAGGATTTCCTTCTTAGGCATGTATCACATTTTCGTTACCCATTCATGCCATCAGTGTACTCTTGGAATGTTTCTACCTTTAGCCTGTTGTGACTAATGCTGCGTGCACATGGGTGTACAAATACCTCCTTGAGACACTCCTTACAGTTCTTTTGGGTCTACACGCAGAAGCAGAGTTGCTGGACTCATAAGGTAATTCTGTTTGTAATTTTTTGAGGAACTGTCACTGTTTGCCACAGCAGCTGTACCATTTTGTGTTCCCACGGTGCCCTGCTTCTGAGTGTGATTTATAAGGGTTCTTCCCTACCTGGCATGAGGTTTCTTCCCTGAGGGCTGAAGCAATAACTTGCATTTCTTCCTCTCCCTCCCCTCAGCCTAGGTACCTAAGTCTGGGCTTAGCCTTCTGTGGGTACCTTGTGCCCTTGGACCTACTGGATAGGAGGGAGGGAGGGGTCCACCCAGCTGGAAAGTTCCATTGCAGAGGAAATGTTGTGCTCTCCACCTCTGCATCTAGGGCCCAGGGCTCCAAGGGTGGGGCTTCTTGGAAAGATGCCCATCTGTGATGTGATGAGTCATCTTAGCCTGAAGAGGCAGGGACCCGCCAGGGTGTTGAGCCCAGGGCTAAACCAGATCAGCTTGCCTCCAAACCAAAAGTTCCAACTTAATGAAAAAGCAAGTACTGTTCTTGAAAGGGGCCCTCCCTTGGCTTGTAGAGCTGGGTGTTTTCACAGAAAGGCCCCTTTGCCAGTGGGACTCGAGAGGCAGTACCCTGGGCTTCCTGGCAGCCCCTGGCTTCCTGCCCACTTACAGGGCTGTGTGACAACCCCTGGGGTCCTTTGGGGGCCAGGCTGAGGAGCAGCCCGTCTCATCTTGGATCTAGTGTTGTGGTTTGGCCACTGGTGCAGAAACGCTCACAGGGCAGAGGGTAAAGGGACCCAAGGGCTAGAGTGGGTTTCCCATCAGATATTTGTGGACAGGAAAATGGACCTTCGTGGGAGTCAAAAAGCAAATGTAAGGTCAAGAAGCCCCTTTTTATGGGCAGAACTAGATGCCTAGACTGTGATCCTCATTAGGAAAAGCCATTGCCAGCTCCAGGAAGCTTTTGGTTGTATGTGTATTGGAGATTATTTCACAGAGGACCCCCTTAGTGACCATAGCTCTTGTACTTCGATCTTTCAGTTCTCTGCTCTCACAATTGCTTCCTTCAGAGAAGGCATTCTATCCATTATTTTTGATCAGTGTTCATACAGTGAGGTACATTGATCTTAGGTGTATAATTGGGTGAGTTGGACAGGTGTAAATACCCATGTGACCAGTACCCCACTAAAGACAAAGAACATTGCCATCACCCCAGAAGTTTCCTGCGGGCCCTTTTCCAGTTGGTTCTCGCTCTACCCCCATCCTCAGCCCCCCGGCAATGATTGGGGATTGGTTCGTTTCTATTACTACAGATTATATTGCCTTTTTTTGAATGTCATGTAACTGAAATCCTATAGCATGGACTTTTTTGATATCTGGCTTCTTCTGCACAATCTGATTTCTTGGAGATTCATCCATGTTGTATGTATATCAAGAGTTTGTCCTTTAGTTTATGTCTGAATGGTGTTCCATTGTATAAATATGCCACAGTTTGTTTATAAATTCAGCAAAAAACCATTTTGTAAGTGGAGCAGGAGAAAGCCCGCGGGCTCTCTCTGCATAAGTGAATGAGTGCATTCAGCTCTATATCCATCCACTCACCAGTCACCAGGCCCTGCTCTCCCTGGGTGCCAAGAGCAATCAGGAATGGGCAGAGAGGATGGTTCCAGGGTAGGAAAAAGGCATATGCAAAGGAGATGCAGGGAAGACGTGCTGCTGGTTCTGAGGTCAGGAGGCTTACGACGGCTTCAGAGAGGAGGTGGTTTCGCTGCGAGTTTTCCAGGAGGACGAGACTGAGAATTTCCAGAAGAGCATGGCAGAGAGGCCCCTGCTGGGTGCAGGGGGAACAAATGAAACGGTGGACAGTGGAGGCTCCACTGACAGATGTTACTCAGTTCACCACCTTGCAGTGGCCAGCCCACTGGAGGCAGCCTGAGCCGGCCAGGCGGCTGGCATCATGCATCCCAGGTCTGGGCCCAGCCTAGGGGCAGGAAGAAGCCCAGCTGGCAGCCTGTCTCTCACATAAGCCACAGAGTGACTGTGTTGAAACAGATCCACTGTAGGGCTTCTGGAATGTCTGCATCCTCCCGCCGTCTGCCCTTGGTCTCCCAGGCCAGGCCTCTGAACAGTTGGTTTGTCCGACCTTCCTGTGGGGTGGACAGGCCCCGTGGCTAGGGAGGAGGGGCGGGGCCAGCACTAGCAGTGAGCAGTGGTGCCTGCCTTCCGTCTTCTTTCTGTGTCTCCTCTAGGGCTCCCACTAGTCCTCTGCCCCGTTCAGCGCTCGCGAGTGAGGAGCTTTTCCCTCCTGGTCATGAGTTATTTGGCAGGAGGCACGGTGACATTCAGTGACCCTGGTCACTGAGTCTTTGTGTTGAGCAAGGGCCTTCATGTTCTGTGCCTGCCTTCGCCCGGGCCGAGTCACCCCAACCTTCGGACCCGTTCACGCCCCAGCCTGGCAGAGGACAAGGTCACTAAATCCATATGAGTTGGGATCTAGCCAAGCAAAACGGTAATTCCTTACCTCGTGTTTGCAGGGCACTTTGCACTCTGCCAGGCAGGATCAGGCTTGCCGTGTCTTCTGCCAGCCGGCCGGTGCTTGCTGAGTGCCCACCCAATCGGTAGAAAGATGAACGTGAGATGGTTGTGCCTTTAAAAGCGTACGGTCTGGGCGCCTGGGTGGCTCAGTCGTTAAGCGTCTGCCTTCGGCTCGGGTCGTGGTCCCAGGGTCCTGGGATCGAGTCCCGCATCGGGCTCCCTGCTCGGCGGGGGGCCTGCTTCTCCCTCTCCCACTCCCCCTGCTTGTGTTCCTGCTCTCGCTATCTCTCTCTCTGTCAAATAAATAAATAGAGAATCTTAAAAAAAAAAAAAAAAGCGTACGGTCTGACTGGGCAAGCGTGCGAAGGAATAAGTATAAGAAGTGGTGGGGCAGGAGTATGTCAAGCATAGACTGGGGCCCCAGGAGGGAAGGGTTGGTCATACCAGGGTATATTAGGAGGGGCTCCACGGAGGAGGCAGTATTTGGAGGGGCAGAAGGTAAGTGGTGATTTGGGGGGGACCTAGGGGATTAGGTGGGGGTGGGGGGTGCATTCCAGGCAGGAGGAAAAACTTGAACAAGGTCAGCAGTTGGAAACAGGAGGTTGGCTGTGGATGCAGCAGCTGTGGTGTCTTAGCTTGGGCTGCTATGACGAAGTACAGACCAGGTGGCTTATACACAACACACATTTATTTCTCACAGCCCTGGAGGCTGGAAGTCGGAGATCAGGGCACCAGCATGGTTGGGTTATGGTGAGGACCCTCTTTCGGGTTGCAGGCTGCTGACTTCCTCTGTGATCACGAGGCGGAAGGGGTGAGGCAGCTCTCTGGGGATTCTTTTATAAGGCTACGAATCCTGTTCATCACCTCCCACAGACCCCTGCCTCTAATACCATCACCTTGGACACTAGGTCTTCAACATAGGACCTGGGGGCTGGGGGCACAAACATTCAGCCTGTAGCACATGGCAAGCGCCAAGGATGGCCCGGTGACAGGGATGGAATCCTAGAGGGGCTGGTATGGGGCACCAGGAGCTTGGACCTCACCCTGTAGCACTGGGGACCCCTGAAGGGTTGAAGCAGTGGAGTTCTGGAAGGATCACCCCGGGAGCAGTGTGCAGGACGCATTAGAACAAGACTGGAGGCAGGGAGGCCAGGGAGGCTGATGTGGTCATCCACTCGAGAGGTAAAGCCTAAAATGAGGGAGGCAGAGAAAGGGAAGGGAAGTATTGAGGGCACGGTCATCAGTGGGAACAGGGCAGCAGAGAGTTGGGGGTTCTACTCCTACGGCTTCTCCAGTAAGTTCATCCTGAGCGCCTGTTGCATGTAAAGTACCGTGTGGCACACGAAGGTGAGAGAGACCTGGCTGCTGCCCGTGAGGAAGCACCAGTCAGGACAACACTCTCTAGTCAGGTCTGTGTGTTAGTCACATGTGACGGAAACACAGTCGGGACTGACTTGACGCGAAACAGGGTGGGGTGTTCTGGGCGCGTATACTGGGACGTTTCGGGGGTAGAGCCTTGGGCAGGGTGCTCAGACAGTGTCTGCCTTCTTCAGGCTGGTCTCATCTTGACTCTAGATTTTTCTTCTCCATGACCATGAATTTATTCAGTCTTTTTCTTGTCTTGAAAAAAAAAAACAAAACTGATGCAAGTATAGTTGTTTTCCTTTATGGCATCCACCGCTAACAGGCATAACAGTGCTTTCCCTTCTTGGCTTCTGACCCTTTCTGGACTCTTTCTTTTTTGTTTTTGCTTTAGAGCAATGGTTTTACTTTATTTTATTGAAAAAAAAAATTCGTTGTGATAAAAAAAATGACGGAGTGGGTGCCTTGGGGGCAGAGGCGGCAGCTGTCTGCTTGCAGGCTGACCCGTGTGTGAGTAACTTAGGCGAGGACCAAGCTGGATCCGTGGAAGGGTGCCTGGGAAGTGCGGCCTAGCTGCAGCCTCTGTCGTGTGCAGACAGCAGGGCCTGCAGTGGTGGTACAGAAGGGTTCACAGTTTGCCCACATGGGGCTTTCAGCGACGGGGGGAGAGAAGAGCTGGGTGTCAGCACCCGCAGTACAGCATAGAAACGGCAAGTGCCGGGGCAGCGGGTGTCTCTGGCCAGCGACTTGGAAGGAGGGTCAGGAATGGTTCCTGTAGGAGCTGGCCTGGAAGGGTGGGCAGGAGTTGGACGCGGGGGTGCCACGCTGTGGTTCTGTGCGGGGCTTGGGGGTGCCCGCTGTCAGCCCGCAGCTTGACCCCAGCCACCACCAATACCACCGCTTTAGCTTCCTCCTTCCCTGCCACCGACCTCGCCCCCCACTGGCTGCTCCTGAGCCTGGGTTTCCCCAGGGTGAGCCCACCCCTGGGCCTGTGAGCAGGGCCTGGGGTCAGGGGGGGCCAGGGCAGGGCAGGTCTGAGGTGCTGTCCTCCTCCCGCAGGCCTCTCCCTGGAACGCCTGCCCAACTCCATCGCTTCCCGCCACCGCCTGACTGAGAGGGAGGAGGAAGTGATCACCTGCTTCGAGAGGGCCTCCTGGATTGCTCAGGTGTTCCTGCAGGAGTTGGAGAAGGTGAGAATACGGCACTCTGCTTCTAGCTGCCTCCATGGAGCGCCTGTCACAGCAGGCCCCCACTAAGCCCGTGGATCGCCCTTGTGCATATTGGGAAACGGCACCCTCCACCCCTCCAGTGCCCCTCCGCCTCAGTGGTTGGAAAGCTCCTCGCAGTAGACCTATTCTGTCAGAACGAGACCCTTCGCCTCCAGCAAACAGATTTAATAAACGAGTCTGCACCAGGGAGCCCAGAGCCTCCTGGGTGAGCTCGACTCGGACGACCAAATGTGACAGCCTATCTGCACCCGTTAAACTTACGTAATCCTCACCACAACTCTGTGACGTAGGTATTGTATTTATCCCCGTCTAGTAGATGAGGTTTTTGGTTTTGTTTTGGTTTTTTTTAAGATTTTATTTTTATTCATTTGACAGAGAGAGAGCACAAGCAGGGGGAGCGGCAGGCAGAGGGGAGGCCTTGGAGCCCATTGTCCGAGCCTTTCAGAGGCCAGCAGAGGCCAGCCGGCCGGGGTCTGGAAGTCCTCAGGCCTCCCCTTCTCCCCACTCCCCCTTGCGGAAGGCCTGTATGAATTGTTTGCAGGCCAGAGTTGTCGTGTTAGCAGTATACTGTGATGTTACCCCAGTTCTTCCCTTCTGGGGAGCTCTTGGTTTAATGGGAGGAGGACAGACAGCTCAATTTCACAAGGATACCACAAATGGTCACTGAGTTCCTGCTTTTGTGTCAGGCAGTACTCTGAGTACCTTACAGCCATTCTCGAATTTAACCCTCACACCCACTGGCTGGGAGAGGCCCTGGTGTTCCTATTTCCCAAGTGAGAAGCTCGGGTTTGGGGAGGAGTTCAGACAGCTGCTAAGTAGCATGGGCAGGATTGGAACCCTGGGAGTGTGGCTCTGATCACTCGTAGGGGAGAATTCGGGGCTGGTGCCTAGACATTCTGTTCAGTAGACAGTTAAAAGGCACTAGAAGGCAGGTGCCACGGCAAAGGCCCCCCGGGGTCGGTGTCATGAGCTGAGAGTCAGAGCCCAGAGCCTCACCTACTTCGGCAAGTGCCAAAATGTCAATCCAGCACCTGTCTTGTGACAGGCCTTTTTGGAGGAGTCATCCTCCAGAGCTGGGTTTCTCAGCCTCAGCACTATGGACATTGGGGCCAGATCAGTCTTTGCTGTGTGGGGCTGCCCTGTGTATTATAAAATGTTCAGCAGCATCCCCGGCCTCTACAGATGCCAACAGCCCCCTGCCTCCCAGCCAAAACGGGGTGACAACCAAACTATCTCCAGATATGCCAAATGTCCCTGGAGGGTAACATCGTGCCCCTGTTGAGTGTCACTACCCTAGAGTCCCTCTGCCTGTTTGGATTTTAGGAGGAAGGAAGAAGTGATTGGGGGACTCAGGGAAAACAGCACTCGAGCACATTCCCTGGCAGAAGTCCACTGGGAGACTTGGCGTGGTTGAATTGACCTCTGCTGAGGTCATGTGGATCCCTGCTAGACAGCAGTGTTTCTGGAGCCCTTCCCATTAGAATTGTATATGGTGTAGAGAAAACTTTCATGAAATAGTCTCCCATTCAGTCAGAAGCCTAGCCTTTCGACTTTTAAAGGGGGTTACGATGATGGGCTGTGGTTTGCAGGGCCGGAATCAGGGCCCTGTGGCAGTGGGCTGACAAACGGGCCCTGGGAGCTGGTTATCTCGGGTCAGGGGAGGGCAGGTGGTGGAACCCTGTGCATTCTCAGGAATGCTGTGTGTCCCTCCTACGACCCAGCCCCAAGCTCCAAGGAACTAAGAAGCTCTCTTAAAGATAAGGTGGATGGCTCATTGATTTGTTTCTTGGATCAGGGAAGGGAGGTGGCATAGGAAAGGCAGGCCTATCTTGGTGGGGCTGGATGATCCTCTTAGAGCTGAGGCTTGAGGACAGGTCAATTAATAACACAATTGCTGCTCAGGTTTTCCTGGAACCTGGGGTCTTAGCGGTGGGGCTATTCTGACATCCCGTGGTTATATGACAGGAACAGCGCCTGGTATATGGTAGTCACTCAAGGGTTTGTTGATTGAGTGAACCAAGAAGTCATAGAAATAGCCTGAGCCTGTAACTGGCCAGACCTAAGTTTGAGGTTTAGGTGCGTGCTGGCTTTGTGACCTCAGGCACATTCTGAGCCTCAGTTTCCACGTCTATGAAATGCAGACAAAACCAGCTTTGCAGGGCTGTTGTGGGCATCCAGCATTTGGAGGAGGAGAGCGTGTTTCAGACGTATGTTAAACAAAAGCAAGTTAGATTGGGTTTGGTCTGAGAAGCGCACGGCGTGCCTCTTGAGGCGGCTCGGGACGGGCGCTGGTGATGGGGCCACCGGATCTGCCGGGGCTGACTCTCACCCCAGCCCCTCTGACTCAGAACTCTGAGACAGTGGCTCTCTCCGTGTTCCCCTTCCCAGATCACAAATAACACCACGGCACGGCACCTGAAAGGCTCTCACCCGGTCGACTATGAGCTCACCTACTTCCTGGAAGCCGCCCTCCAGAGCGCTTACGTGACAAACCTGAAGAAGGGGTAGGTCACTGGCAGCTGAGTGGGAGCTGGACATTTCTCTCTGGGCCGGGGGTGCTCCTGACACTCGTCACGTTAAGTCTGGCCTCTCTGATCTGGGTGTGTGCTGGTGTGTGCTCTCTCAAGAGGATGGTGGGGGCTGACATGTTCCCAGCTTGTCAGGCTGAGGTAGGTGGAGGCACACACCTGGGGAGGGGGGCAGTCCGGCCCCAGCTGGACCCCTGGCCTGGAGGAGGCCTATACGCCCCTTCTCTGTCTCCATTCTACCCTCACTGTCAGACAAGGGGATACTGCTCAAGTCCCTGTCTTCTGAATGGTAAGAACAGGGTAGAAGGGTCCCCACCAGGAGGCAGGCTGTCACCCTGCTCTCGGGGGAGAATACCTCCCAGAGCTCCTGATCCATCCCAGCTGCTTGGAAAGTCAGAAGCATTATCATCATTTATTTGTATTATTTTTCATGACAGTCCCCAGCTGGGTAAGCTGCTGGCCCAAGCTTGAACTTCACACCTTTTGTTTTTGTTGTTTAAGTGTTTCTTGCGACAGGCCAGGGAGGCAGGGGTGTCCCCGTTGGGGACGTGTGGACCAGGAGGCCCAGAGAGCCCTGGGCTCAGCTCACCATGTGGCTGGGGGGTGGGGGCTGGAGCTCATCACGGGGACCCCGGGAAGCATGCCGCCTCTGCTCTACCTCCACCACTTGTGTTCTTCTTTCCTTTTGTGGTTGCTGAGCTTCAGTTTCAGAGACGCAGTGGCCCAGTGGGCCGGTTCCTGTTTTTGCTGCCCAGGCAACTGCCACCTGGCTACTTCTCCCTAGCTGCAGCCCCGGCCCCTGCCCCCGCCCCGGGGCACCCTTTGGTCTGCAGGTGCGGCTCTTGGGGCTGAGGGGGTATGTGAAGAGATGCCCCCTCGGCGGAACCTTTGCAGCACGGGGCTGCCGCCGCCTGTTTTTACAAATAAAGTTTTATTGGAACATAGCCACACGAACTATGGACCTACTGTCTCTCACCCAGAGTGGAATAGATAGCAGATCCTAAAATATTTACTCCCTGGCCCTTTACAGAAAAGTGTGCTGCGTGTTTAAGAGGCCCTCCCTCCCAAGGCCACCCTTAGGCACAAAGGGTAGAGGTGCTCTTCTGTATGGCACACCCTAGGAGTAGACCTCTGGGATTCCGATGTCTCCTTCGTTCTTGCGTTTAACAAATATTCATTGTCTGAATACGGGCTGAGTCTGCGGGAGGCCCTTGCTAAGCGCTTCGCCTCGTGTGTATTTGGTCCTCCCGATAGCCCTCTGTGGTATGGGCTGTTGCATCCCCATTCTACGGGGGACGTGGGGACACAGAGAACATAAGTGACCTGCCCTGGGCAGAGCCAGGACTCCACGTGCAGGACCCAGCTGACGCTCCTACCCGTTAGGCTGCCCTGCCCACAGCAGAAACTGCGGGGGTAACAAGTCCCTGCTGCTGCCGCCAGGTGCACCCACCTCCTGTGTGATTGCTCCAAGTGCACGCCGGCTTGGTAGGTGTGGCCTCAGCTTCCGGTTGGAAGAGTTTGGGGGGGGCGCCCTGGTCATCTGGAGGTCGCCAAGGCAGGGCCCAGGAGTGGGAGGCCACCCAGCAACCCTGGGCAAGTTCCTCTTCTCTCCCCCACCCCCGGCTCCGCTTCCTTCCTTGAACAGGGGGCTTCTGTTTGTCCTGCATTGGGGGAGGGGGTGCGGTGAGGGTCCAAGGAGAGGCAGGAATGAAAAGCACCTTGAGTACTGAGCTGAGAGCACAGGGGGTGCTGTGAACCCCTGCTCCACTGCGGTCCCCTCAGGGCTGCCCACTCCCCTTCCCCACACCACACGTGTTCCAGGTGTGACGAGGTTAAGGTGACCGTCAAGGACAGCCAGGAGGGAAGGAGGGAGAGAGCCGGCAGTTATCAAACACCTGCTGTGTGCATGTGCTCAGCAGACGGTGTCCCGTGAAGGAAGTCAGGTGACCCCAGGTCACTCGAGAGGGGACAGAGCCTCAACAAGGTTGAGTAACTTGCCCCACCTCACCCGCTGGGATTCCAGCTTCGGATCCAAGTAGCCTCGAAACCCATGTAGTTTCCAGTTTTGGGGTGTGGGGTGTGGGGGAAGGACAGGGCCCTGGTGATGGTTGGGCTGATCCTGGCTACGCTGACTCAGGGCTCTCTCTGCTCCTCTGGGACCCTGAGTCACCATTCTCAGCGGGTGGCTCCTCTTCCCGAAGCTGGTCCCACCCCTCCCCGAGTGGGCCTCTTCCTCCCTGTCTGTGTTCTGCACACTCTGGCTGTGTGTGTGTGTGTGTGTGTGTGTGTGTGTGTGTGTGTGTGTGGTGCCACTGCAGTGGACAGAGCATTAGCCAACCCTCACCCCTCCAGGAGAGCCCAAGTAATTCCAGTTACCGTTCTGTTCCTGTCACTCTGCTCCACACCCTGCGTCCTCTTTTCCTTCTGAAGCCCAGATTTTAGTCCTGAAAGACAGGATGCTGACTCTTCTCCTCCCCCTCCCTCAGCCCCCCGTGCCTCCCAAATAAAGAGCAATGGAAACTGAATCATTTCTTTCCAAGCAAACAGCCCAAACATTTGAAAGCTTGAGTGTTGAGCAGCAGTCCCCGGGACACAATGGCAACAACTCAGCCCCTTCGTCCATATCCTGTGCCTGCATCCAGCCCAGAGGTGGCCCGGGAATGTGACAGATATTTTTAGAGCAGGGATTGTGGCCCCATGTGCTTGGCTGGACTTTAAAGAATTTCTATCCCCCTTTTCTCTTAACAGTAGCTAATACTTGTTGAATACTTACTGCATGCCAGGCAGAATCCTATGAAGAATTAATAATGTCCTCACTCACTGAGGAAAGGAGAGGAGAAGTAACTTGCCCAGAGCCAGCAAGCCGGTGCTGAGCGGGGTCTGTCCCCGCACAGTCCCGGGCCTTGCCTACCACCCACCCACAGTGGTATGAGCTTTCATAATTACTCATTATGGTCTTCAGGTCAGAGTTCTATCTTCCTAGGTGAATCACCAGTTCCAATGGTTTTTTATATATATATTTGTTGTTGTTAGGAAGTTAAAAAAAAAAAGTCGCCTCAATCCAGGGTTTCTCAGGTACTGACCTGTTAACATGGTGAGCCAGATAGCAGTACGTCGTAGGCTTTCGCGACATCCCCAGCCTCTGCCCGCCAGGTGCCGGTAGCTTTTCCTGCCCCGAGTGTGACAACCAAAAATGTGTCTAGACGTTGACAAATGTCTTGGGTGGTGGAGAGCAAAATCACCCCGGTTGAGAACCACTGCCTTAGCCTAAGGTGTGAGGAGCAGAGGTTCGGAGGTACTTTGGGACCCCGATGTCTGACATTGGGTCTTCTCCTCCAGGGCAGCTCTGAAAAGTCTTTAGAAGGGCTCCAGGGCCATTTCCTGTTGGTAAATCCCCCCCACCTCACCTGGGGCTCTTGGGGTGTTTGGGAAGGTGATAAAACCCTTCCCCACGTAAAGAGACGTCACGGCCCAGTAAGGGGGAGGGGCTAAGGGAAAAACCCCAGAGAACAGCCCAAGCATTCGTTTCACAGGCAGCCTCTGAGAGCCCTCTGTGCACCAGGCACCCCACCTGACTCATGGGGTTGAAGCTGGGAACAGGATGAGCTCCCCTCCTTCGGGAGCTTCCATTCCAGCACGGAGCAGACAGTCAAGGAGCCGAATGTAGCCCTCAGACATTGCTAGGTGCTAGGGAGGGAAGGGGGGCAGGGAGGTGGGGGTGCTGCTAGGATATGGTGGGCTCTCAGGGACCAGGGAGCTTCTCGGCCTTAGAAGACTTCCCTCGGGGCCTGAGGAGCAGGGGGAGATGGTGGGACCTGCTTCTGGGCAGAATCTGAGAGCTGGCGCTCATCCCCATGTGGGCCCTGGGTGGACTGGGGGTGCCCCGCTCCCAAGGACAGATGGCCACAAGCAGTACCTGCTCCCAGAGTCCAACCTTGTCCCTCCGTGTGAGGATTTGACATAATTTAAAGGGTGTGGTGTTCTCCAGTGTGCAAAATGGGGGTGCAGGGGTTGCTTAACCTCCAACAGCTCTTCTTTTATTCTGGGCTTTGGTTAAGGCTGGGCTTAAGTATTTTAGACTTAGTAGGCTTGAGGGCCATTCATTTTTCCCCTAGGGGCCTTGACCTAAAAGGAAAGTTATGAATTGAGAGAGGCCCCGTCCAGAGGGCAGGGGTCTGAGACCCTCGGTTCGATTCCCCTCGCTGCCACAAGAGGGCAGCAGTGGACTCCGATCAGAGCTTTGTCCCAGGTAGTACCGCAGGCACCAGCTGCCAGGAGAGGGCACCTTTCGAACGTGTTCTGGTGGCTTCGGACAATGGCAGCGGGGCCCAGAGTCCTAGCTGTGGGAGAGGTTTGGTTCTCCTTTGCATGAAGCAGCTCCAGGGGTGAGGTGCAAGGGAAGCCAGGGGCGACGCAATAGCAGGAAAGTTGACTGTCCCTGTCCAGGACCCTGACCTCACTAGGACCTGAGTCTCTGGGCAGCTCCCAAGAAACAAGAACGTGAGCTGCAGGCTTCTTCCCCCAGAGTGGGCAAGGGGCCATTCTCTTTGGAGTGGTTTTTTTTTTTCCCCTTCCTTCTACCTAGACCTGCAGGGCCTCTTCTTGGCTCTGGGCTGAGAGTGAGCTTGGGCCATGTGTACTGAACCAGCTGGGCTGTATGTACGAAACATACACGCACGAAGCGTGTTAAAAAAACAAAATTTTTTTTTTTAATTACTAAAGCAATATGTGCTCACTGTACCAAAACCAAACAATAGAGAAGGGAGTGTGTGTGCTTTCTAAGGGAGTTTCCTGGGCTTGGCAGGTTGTTCAGCCTTATAAAAGCACTCTCCCTCGCTGAGGGCTGTGGGTGTGTGTGAGTGTGTGTGGGGGTGAGCAGCTGCCAGCTAGGTGCTGACTTGAGAGGCAGCTAAAGCTGCCTGGGCAGCAGCCGGCTGTGGGGAAGGGGCTCTGCCTTAGAAGGCCCGGCCTCCTGTGTGGTATGACCCCGTGAGGGGTGTCTTCCGTCAGCAGCAATTTTGTCTTATCCTTGACAGCCACCCACTATCTGCAGGGCTGAGGAGGGCAGGAGACAGAGTGCTCTAAGGGGGATTCAGGGGCCAGAATCCAGCAACACGGAAGCCCCAGAGAGCCTCCTACTGACCTGTGTCACTCTTTGGGGCACAGGAAAGCCTCTGAGGCCCATTGGAGAGAATATACTCTCCCAGGCTTTCTTAATGCACAGCCTGTTTTTATTGTTAGCACCCACTCACTACCCGTCCCGCACCTGGCTAGACAGGAAGGATCTCTTTGCCTGGATGTCCTCAGTGCCCTGCAAGGGAAGCGTCACTACCTTTTTCTGGGACTTGGGGTGAAGAGGAGAGCTTTAGTTTTTGAAACTGATGCTATGGGTCTATGGCAGGAGTGAACAGCTTGATAAGTGTTTGAACTTCACCTGACCTTGCCTCCTGATTCAACCCTCCAGCTGGTGGGATCTGCCAACTGGCTGTGTTCTTCTCGGTCCTTGACCAGAAACCTCTCCTGCGTAATCAGTGTCAACCCTGAAATGGGGACTTCTGGCCAGGGTCCCATGCCGCAGTTGTCTGTTTAGATTCCATTCAACCATAAATTCCATGCAGTTTCTTATTCTCTGTTTCAGATCAAACCAAAAAACTAAACAAAACAGTATTTGTTGCGGACCTACTGTATGCAAAACACTTTGCTAAGCTCTGAATAAATTCAGGAGTGTGGCTGATTTAACAGACTGTGTGCTCCTTACCTGCAGGTCCACGAAGGAGATATTCACTCCCTCAATTCTGTTTCTCCATTCATTCCACGAGTGTTTGTTGAATGTCTCTTGTCAACAGGGTTGATGACCAACCAGACACTGGGTGACAGTAGGTACTTTGGAAAGACTAGTCACTTAGCTGAATTTCAGGAGTCCTGGAGTTCACACAGCCAGGAAAGGAAAGTATAACCCTGCTGGGTCAAAAGACAAGCATTGTCTTTCTCAGGAATCTTTTTAGTTTAAAGGGAGAAAAGTCTGAAGCCTTGGTGCCTGTGGTAAGCCCGCCCCTCCCCTCAGGAAGCGATGGCCTGGAAAGGCGGGTGTCTACCAGGCTTTCGTTTTCCCGTTGGAAAATGGGAGTTTATTTATTCCACAATGATTTCTTGAGTGCCTTCTATGAGTCAAGCATTGTGCTGGTAGCTGGGAGAACAAAGCCTGCCTTACCAGCCTCATCGGAAGCTGTGAGGATAGAGTGAGACAGAGCACCTCGGAAAATCTGCCTGCTGCCTGCTGCTGACAAGGGGGCTGCCAGGGGCTCGCCACCTCCTCACACCTCCCACCTGGAGGCCTCCCTCGATGACCCATCCCTGCCTCACACCTCTGTCTTTCTGTTCCCGGCCAGCCAGGCTTGACTTGAGTTGGGATCAATGGCTTCCTGGCTTCTCCACACGCAGCCTGATTCTGGGCCAGGGTTGGTCTGAGGCCCTGTTTGGATATTTGTTGAAAGTGGCAGCTCTGCTCTGAAAGGTCAGCACGAGAGACCGAGAACAAAGAGATCTTTCAAGTTGCCCTCTCACGGGGCTGGACAGAGCCCCAGCTCTACCTGGCACGGGGAGCTTTCTCTCAGGCTGGTGGGAGAAACCCCATCTGATTTCCCATTTCCCGGAGGCATAAGCTGAGGCAGAGGGCTGTTCCCAACATCTCAGGACAGGTCAGGGCCAGCTGGGATCCCAAATCTCTCCCCGTACAGCCCTGGCCACCAGAGCCTCTGTGCTGGTTTTTCTCTTTATGGGCATTCCGTAAATATTGGGATTTACCCATAAGGTGCCTGAGGATGATGACTTGCCTTGTGAAAGGATTCCTGGGAGCTGATTTAGATGCCAGAATCCCTTACAGATTTGAAAATAGTAAAATTACACAACTTTTTGGACATGGGATCTTGTGAAAATGTAGTTCTGAATCCTTCATTGTGTGCGTATGGGCGGGGGGGGGCAGGATCCCTGAGAGTCTGCATTTCTCTGCACCCGCGCTCCCCCCAGGCAATGCCAGTGCCTCGGTCTGGGGGCCCTCTCCTAGTGTTGATGATGTGGAGACTAAGGCAGAGAGAGGACAGTCCTTGAGCTGGAGTGGGAAAAAGAGACCGTAGTCCCTCTTGGCTCTGGGCTCCTGGTAGCAGCCTGAGCTGGGCTGCCAGGGAGGAAGGTGGCAGGGAGCCCACAGAATGGAAAGTCACCCACAGGTCCCAAGAGCCACGGACTGACTCTGGGCCCCAAGGCTCTGGCGCAGTCCCAGGGTCCAGTCTCTGGGCCCAGCCTTGCCCCAGCCTGTGGCCATTGGCCCAGCTGCCAGGGCATTGCTCTCCTGCAGACTTCCCAGAGCCAGCCATTTCTTCTCTTTTCTGGAAGCCCATGCCTCCTGTCTTGTTGCTCTCTCCTGGTGGTGGCTGGTGCTGGGCTCTCCCCTCAGCTGGCCTGATCTCTGGCCAGCTAACACTGGGTTCTTTTCTAAGGCAGAGGCCTCAGTGGGACTGAAGGGCCTCTGCTGCAGGCTCCTCCTACTTGGGCTCCTGGGGACTCCTAGTCTGTCCCTGGGTGTGGTGTGTCTCCCAGGGAAATCCTGTGTGTATGTCCCCTGCGGGGGCAGGGCTCGCGGGAGGAGACAGGTGGACACAAAGCTGGGAGATCCCCTCAGGTACTTCTGTCCTCTGCCCCCTACCCATTCACTCCTGGACTTCCAAGCAAAATAACATGGCAGATTAAAACATAATTTAATAAGATCTTTAGGACCCAAAGTAAAAGGGGAAAGGAAAATAACTATTTGGTGTGCCTCGCCCACATGCCCGGGTGTGTTTGGGCTTTGCACACATTCATCTTCCTGACAGCACTAGGAGCACATGAGGAATCCTCCTCCTGTGGACAGGGAGGCAAGGACTCAGAGTGGCTGCTACACTTTCCCAGGATTATGGATTTAGGATCTGGCTGCAAAACTAGGGTTTCCGTGTCAGGTTGTCCCTTCTGGAACCTGGCTTCTTAGCATGGGAGAACCGGAAGACACTGAGGCTCATCCAAACCGGTGGTTTTCAAAACTGAAGGTCCATAGGAACCCCCTGAAAACTTGTAAAACCCAGATTGCTGGACATTGCAAACTGCACAACTAAAGGGAGAGAAGAGGCCACATCAAGGAAGGACTTACAGAAGCTATCCCAAGATGAATGGGGCAAAACCCTGGACACTGTGGAAGCCACCATTGTCCTGGAGAAGAACCTGAACCAGGCCCTTTTTGATTTGCATACCCTGGGTTCTGCCCGTGAAGACCCACATCTGACTTCCTGGATGGCGACTTCCTAGCTTTGACCTGAAGATGACCTCAGTTATGGAACTATTCAGTGGGCACAGACAGCAGAAATCTCAAGGAGAATTCCTATCTTTCTGGAAAGAGATCAAGGAAAAGTGGATCCTAGAAGCGTGTGTGTGTGTGTGGGGGGGGGCCTGTAAAGTCGAGAGATAGAGGTGAGAATTCTCTATTCTGTGATCCAGCACAAGTTCTAGGCTCACCCCTGCATGCACGTGTTACATGCACAATACAAACCCAGTTCACTGCAAAGGTTGTAGGAGCAGAATAATAATACAAAACATGATCCACTTGCTAAAATAAGCCCTGAGTGGCACGCACAGAATTTAGTTAAAGCAACATAGTAAAGGCTTTGAAAACCGAACTGATATTAGAAATCCCACCCACAGAAAGGGAGACAAAATGCATGGTCTAAATGTACCCAGGTTGTAGGCTGATTACCTCAAAATTTAAGATGGTTGGGGTGAGGAGGTAAAAATCAACATTACCTGGAGGACAAAGGAACACATGATGTGACATTCGAAATATTATAATAAAAAGTTACTCAACATTAAAAAAAAAAACAGATTGCTGGGCTCAGCCAAGAGTTTCTGATTCAGCGGGTCTGGAGGGGGGGGGGAGCGGTCTCAGACTTTGTATTTTTAATAGGTTCCCAGGATGCTGATGCTGCTGGTCCAGGGACCACACTTTGAGAACCTGTGTTCTAATCTATTGTTTCTCAAAATGTACCTCTGGTGATACACAAGGTGGTTTTGAGTGATATACAGACTTAACTTTTTGTAAGTACTTCTATATTTAGTATCTACTGGCAAAAGAAAACAAAAAGGAAAAAAGAACTAGCACACCAAGTCCATGATTCCAGGTGTTTTTGATTAAGATACATCTCCTAAAGAAAAAAGAAGATGTAAAGAAAAGTGTTGCATAAATTAAAACATTGATGGCGTGCAGCTAGGAGCAAAACTTGTAACCGTGGGATGCAGATGACAGAAGTCTGGGAGACGCTGTCCACACTGAAGGCCTGGCTTGGTAGAGGAAGAGACCGTGCACAGCCCATGGAGGTGAGCCCGTCCTCAGGCTTCGTGGCATCAGTGGCCGCGCCCAAACTTGAATTGTTTATCAGGACACCTGTGGTTCCCTGGCCTCTTAGCCCCTCCTGGTTCTTCTGAAGCTCTGGACAGACTGGGAAAGGTCATTGTGCCTCTGACTCTATCCCTGTGGTCTTTGTCTCCACTCTCAGCCCTGCAAACGAGGGTCTGTGTGTATAACGTTGGTGGTTTGCACATCTTTGCTTTCTTCTCTGAAACCAGAGGTTCCCAGAAGTCGGGGACTTGGTCTGCCTATTTGTCCTTTTATGGCTCCAGGCCCCAAAGCCCCCAGGAATCTGTTCTGTGCGTGGAAGATGCAGGAGGGGCGCCTGGAACTTTCCTGGCTGCCACCTTTGGCTTTTCACCTCTCTGTAGTCTTCATTTCTAAATTTGCCGACCTGGTGGCCTCTGCTTTCCCCTGTGAGCTGTGATCCAGGGAACCCCCAGAGCAAAGGAGGAGGGCAGGGCTCAAACATTTGCTGAGCACCTGCTGTGTGCCAGGAGCTGTGCTAGTGCTGAGCTTCGGGAGCCAGACAGGAGCCCTGCCCTCCGAGTGCACGGTGCACGAAGGGTCAGGCCGTAAACGGAAAATGACCATGCAAGGTCATGCTTCAGAAGGGGAATTAACAGGGAGCAAGAGGGACGCAGGCTGGAGGGGCGAGTGTGGGGAGGGGTCTGGGAAGGCTGCAAGGAGGAAGTGTTATTGGAAAGGCTTTCTGAGGATGAATGCGGAAGGGCTGTTTAAGGCAGTGGGAGGAGTCTGTGACAAGACTTGACATAGGTCATATGGTTGGTTATTCAAAAAGGACCTGAGTGGCGGGAGACGAGATGGGTGAGAGGCGAGGAGCAGACCCGCCAGCGCCACGATACCATTGTGAAGACCTAGACTGGATTCTGTGAGCCCTGGGGGTGCTGATAGAGGGGCTAGCCTTGAGGGGGGGTGGGGGTGGTAAAAGATGATGTTTGTGTGTCAGGCATACAGACCCCTCCAGGGTCCGTGGAGCAGTGTTTCAAACTGCAGGCCACAACCCATCAGTGGGTTGCAAGACCTGTTTAGTGGGCTGCAGCCAGAATTTAAAAAAAAAGAAGAATAGAGCAAGACGTCAAATTGGAAATACCAGAGTGGCCTGCACACAGTAGAGCTAAGTAGTGTGTCAAGAAACTTGCTTCCGTTTTATGTAAGGAAAGTGTGTGCGTACTGCGTTACAATCTAAAATGTATTTTTTTTATTCTGGGTCACACTTTAAAAAGCTTGCAAATTATTTTGAGGCCCAGAGGGCTGGCAGGGGTTGGGGGAAGAGGTGTGACTGGCCCTTGTGGTTATCCAGGCCCCAGGTGATGCAGGCTGGTCCGGGGCCCTGGTGACAGGGACTGAGAGGTGAGGATGGACCCCAGCGTTGACCAGATGTGCTGGGGGAAGATGGAAAATTTGAGGCGGATTCAAGTCAGTCTGACACCAGCCAAGGCTTTTGGGCCAAATGACATCTTGTTTGAAATACTCAATCTTGGTCCCCTTCTGGTGGTGAGCTGGAAGCCAGGGTTCCTGGGGGGCTGTGGAGGAGAGGGATCCTTCCTGTTCTTTGGTCGACAGTGTCCTGGGCTTCTAGGATCCTGGTGTCACAGCTCTGACCTTTCATTCCAGTTGAGTGTTTTCAAGTAAAACTCAAATGGGCAGGCTCCTGCTTGAGTCTGCAGGTTTGATGATGATGTCTGTGGGAACTAAGCTGGGAATGACCCTGCTTCTGCTGTCTTCCCCCTAGGAACATCGTGAAAGGGATGAGAGAGCTTCGGGAGGTCCTACGTACAGTGGAGACCAAAGCAACTCAGAACTTCAAAGTGGTAACACAGCGATGCCTCGGAGCTGGGTGCTGGCTGTGGTTGGCTTATACAGGGGCCACTTTCAGTGGGAAACGACAGAAGTGCTAGCAGGCAGCCTCTGAATCAGGGATGACAGTATGTTGCATGCACGCTTCTCCTCTCCCTGTCTGTTCTCATGGCAGACATTGTTAATCGATCTCAGCATTCTCTCCCACCAAGCCCGGGAAGCACCCGCAGCATCCCTACCTCAGCACTGCACAGAGCCCCTAGCATTAGATCAGAGTTAAAACCCAATGTCATCCCTTCCTAGCAAGGTGGTAGGCTAACTCTTAGGGATTGTTTATGATTTTAATAAATAACCTGGACTCCTTTTCCTGCCCCAATTCAGGCCTACCTTCTTAGGCTTTAATTCACCCCAAGTCAGAGCCACAGCTGCTTCTCACTCTAGAATTTTTGATCAAGTATCAGGAAGGTATGTGGTCAAGAGCGCTGCCCAGGCCAGTGGCTTCACGCTCTGCAAGGGCCTGCTGAATACTCCGAGCTGTGCTGGGCTCCATGGGGCCAGAGGAAGAGGAAACGTACCTCCCGTCTAGGAGAGGACAGAGGACAGAAGATTAAGTAGAAGCCATCAAAGGCCAACAGAAAGGGTGGGGTGGCCTCAGTGCTGGAAACAGAGAGAACAGGGGGCTCCTTGGGAGTGGAGTGGAGTGGTGGGCCTCCGAAGGGGCAGTGCACTGCAGGGCTGGCAGATTTGGCCCAGTGGTGGGTGGGGGGCTTTCTGGGTCTGAGTTCCTCCCTTTCTGCCAGATGGCGGCCAAGCATCTGGCAGGGGTCCTACTACACTCCTTGAGTGAGGAGTGCTACTGGAGCCCCCTGTCCCACCCACTGCCTGAGTTCATGAGCAAGGAGGAGAACTCCTTCATCACGCAGGCCCTGCGGAAACCTCACCTCTACGAAGGAGACAAGTAAGCTCTGCTGGACCATGCCAGTCTCATGCCACGCTTGGGGCTCCGACGTCCCCTCCCTCTGCCCTGCACTTTCCTCCAGCTGCCACCCAGCTCACTGTCAGGCAGGCTTTTCAGTTATCCGCAGGAGCCGAATAGACCAGGGAAGACTGTCTCGGGATAGGGGCTGGGAGGAGCATTCTAGAAGGCATCCAAAAGTTGAATTATTTGGAGGTTACCTGCCTTCCTGCCAGTCTGCATATACCTCCTCTCTTATTTGTTAAATAATTGATGACAGGATCTGAGCGGCTCTCCCCTGCTCCTTGTCGCGGCTGTGTCATGCAGCCCCGGGCCCTGGAAGGGACATCTCTTCCCCCAGAGCATCTGCAGTATTTCTGGCCCCGCCGCTCACCCCAGCCTTTCAGATCCAGAACTCTGGGGCTTGAGAAAGAGCTGCGGGTAGTATCCGGTGTCTGTGAATTATGCAGGAGGGCGTCACCTTACCAGGGCCGCTGCTGACTCCGGGGCCAGAGGGCCGGGGTGGCGGGCCAGCCGCTCTGCTTGGGGAGGCTTGTGCTGGACCCAGTGCTGCCATCTGTGTCTTTCAGCCTCTACTGCCCGAAGGATAATATAGAGGAAGCCCTCCTGCTGCTGCTCATCAGTGAGTCCATGGTAAGCTCCAGGCCTTTCCCTCTCTGCCCCGGTGGGGTAGGGCTGCGGGGCCTCAGGCACAGGCCGCCAGGTCCTGGCCCAGCTCAGCCTCCCATGGATGTCCCTGAAGCAAGGTTCTTGCATCTGCCCCCCGCACGGGGGTGAGGCTCACTTCCTAGGTTTGGGACTGGTGCACAAGGCTGTCTTCGGGGGCCTGAGTAGGGACTGAGTTAGGAGTCCCCAACACCTCTTCTGGGATTATAAAAGATGCTTATCAGTGAGTCAGCAGTGTGTATTGGGCAGCCCTGTGCTGGTTCTGGGACCGATGTGAGGGGGTGGAAGGGGCAGGTGCTTCCAGTTCTACCAGTTAGCTGAGGGCCACCGGCAAATCTAAAACCTCCGAGCCTCAGTGAATTCACTCATTCACGCAACGGTTCATTATTATCATCTTTGTGCCAGGCCTGTGCTAGAAGCCGGAAACACGGCAGCAAACAAATGGAGAAAAGTCTCTGCCCTCATGGAGCTTACATTCTAGTGAGGGAGGTGGACAATTAATTAATTAGCGACTACATTATCCAGGGTTCTAGTGTCTGAGTGCTATGGAAAAGCAAAGCAGAGGAGGGGTAAAGCATGCTGGATAAAGCCTGCATGAAGTGCTCTTTGACTGTTTTCACAAGACCCGTTTCCCCCCGTGGCAGGCGGGGAGATGAGCCAGGCACGCATCAATGTATGTACATACGCACACACATGCACGCATGGGCCCTGGAGGCTCAGTGAAGGAGAGGGGTGTGGTCCAGGGAGTGGTAAGAAGGATGGCCCGGACTGGTCTGGGGGAGGCGGGGAGGGGTGTGCAGGAGCCACAGAAGCCAGGGGTGGGGGCGTGCTACAGAGGAGTCCAGGGCTGGGTCTGAGCCCTCTAACTTGAGGGGCCTCTTGGAGCTTGGGAGCTGGGAACCCCCCAGGTTGAGAACTAACTTTGCTAAACTGGCACATCTGAGAGCAGTGTGTGGAAGTAGGAGTTTAAGAAACAAGCCCCCATGAGCTGGGTCCCTGAACAGATGGAAACGAATGTACCCTTGAATAGCTGGGGCCATGAGTGCTTTGGTCAGTGGGTTTCCTCCACATCAGTGGGTCCCAGCACGTAGGCAGGATGTGGGGCACTGGACTGGGGCGGAAAGAGATCACAGCCTTCCTCAGCTAGGCTGTGGTACTAAAAAGTTTACAGGGTCATGCAGGTGAGGGGGAAAGTGGTTGCTCCAAGGAGGGGCATCTAACTGGTTAGCCTAAGGTGAGGATAGAAATACCGAGTGCCAGATTTGATTTTCACGGGAGCACAGTGCACTTTTCACAGAAAATGGGCCCCCACTCTGACCACAGACTGGGCCCCGGTTTCTAATAATGGAACCTCAGACATAGACCAGTATCCCTCCCTGCCCCCCTCCCCCCACACCTGAGCCATCTCCCCACCCACACCCTCAGTTGCAACTGCACTTAAGTCACCTGTCTGGGGAAATTCCTCTCCCTGTGCTGAGGATTACAGGTGGGAGGTAAAAAGGTGAAAGCCGAAACATTCCTTAGGTCCTTTCTCTGCCAGATTCCAAGCTGATGATCTCATAGAGGGAGGCATTTTATGTTGAGCCGTATGACAAATAACAATTTCATACACTTCAGTCTAATATATTCCCATCTTACAGATGAGAAAAGTAAGGTTCAGGACAGGTATCTGTCTTGGTCAACGTCATATACTAATAATCCTCACAGCCATGATTCAAATCATGTCTGCCTCCCTACATAGCTTCCAAAGCATGGGCCATGGAGCCCAAGCCCTGGACCGCAGTCCCGATTCTGCCACTTCCAAGCTGCTCTGGTTCTCAGTTTCCTCATCTATAAAAGGGCCAAGGGGGTGATTTTGAGACTCAAATGAAACGAGGTTCAGGGAGGGCTTTATCAACAGGGACATGCCTGTTGGTGTGAGATGGCAGGGGGGCTGAGGCTGGACTCTGTCTCTCCCAGCCATTTTCCGTGACCTCTGCCCTATCTGGGTGCCCAGGATCAGAGTTCAGATGCCTTTCCATTAGGTTATCCTCCCTGCCCCCACCCCAAACCCTCAAGCTGCCCCCTATCTCAGAGTGGAGAATGGCCTTTTACTAAAAGGGGGCCCACATTTGGAGCCAAGAGTTTTCCTAAATATGTGATTTCCCTCCTAGCAGCTCCTGCCCTTTTGCAGGAGGCTGTGTGACTTGATGGCCTGTCCCAGAGACTCGGGGTGTGGGCCGGCTTGCCAGGCGGCATCTTAGGGATTCCCTGAGCATGCAAAGCAGAGGAAGTTGTGCACTGGGCCGGGAGGAGGCACTCCTCCAGGGCCTGCTGGTTTGTTTCCTCTTGCTCACACCCAGCCTGTCACACGTTTAGAAACTTCAGGAATTGAGGGGAGAGCTTTGGAGTCTCCTCTACAGAGCTTTCCTCCTGGGATCTGGATCTGGCCTCAGTGGCTTGGAGCTGTTTCTCAGAGTGACCAGATAGCCTCTGGCTTCTCTCTTGCTCTCGTTTCATACCCTCCTTCCGTGCGGGTCCCATTCTCGGTCAGGTGAAGTCACCACCGTGCCCGCCTCCCAGGCTCTGATTCCTTCACTGAACCCTGGGGCTCAGCCTGGCCCCCAGGTACTTGCAGGGTTTTCCTCATCTCCTTTTGGTGCTGCCTGGGTGTGGCCGCAGTTGATAGGCAGAAGCCTCTAGAACAGCAGCTGGCTGTCTTGGCTGCTACTTAGCTTTGCCTAATACCTGCAGAACCCATTCTGCTGAGGTAAAAGCTACTCCAGCACAGTCAGCCCAGGAGACACAATCATCAAAACTTCCCACCTCCAGGATCGCCGGAGCACTTGCGCAGATTTCTTGAGCATGTCGGCCCCTATTTTGTGGTTTGGAACTCAGAGGAGTAGCCTGCAAGCTGTCCTGAGTGTGGGGCTGTTACCTTGGATGTGGTTTTTGTAAAAGGCTAACCGAGCATGATCAGAATGAATAGAGAACCCCCCCCCACACACATCCTCGTATTTCAAGAGGTAAATAGAAATCTTACAGATGCTGTCACGGAAATGCAACGTGTGCGAGTGATAACTGGTTGAAGAAGATTTGTGTTTTGGACCTAGTTTTGAGTCTTTGGAGCCAAAAGGACATTTTAAAAGCCATCCATCCACCCACCCATTTGCTCATCCATCCTTCCATCCATCTGTCCGTCCATCCCATCTCGGTCAATCATTACCCCCGTCCCAGATGTACTCCCACCTACTGGAGATGTATCCAGAGACCTGGAGGAAATCCTGGTCCTCACATCAGAAGGAATCACCCCAGTCTCCTGAACCCCAAGTGTATATTCTAGTCTTTAAAGAACTCTGTATCAAAACTAGTCTGATTTTCTCAAACAGTTGGAGAACCAGGAAGTACAGAAGTCTTGATCCTTTCTAAAATACTCATCTAGGCATAAAAATATATGCGGAGGCAGACTGAATCCGTGGGTCCCTGTTTCATTCAGCTGGTGGAGAAGTTGCTGCTGGTATCCGGTGCTCAGGAACTGAAAGGCCCCAAAGGCCCAGTGTTGAGTGAGAGTGGGGTGGACGGGTAGCCTCTGGGGACTGGAGCCTGCAGGTGAACTGTGCCCTGTCCAGTGTCACACCAGCAGTTTGAGCCTTGAATTTGCCATTCCCAGTCTGCGGGGCCTGGGCAAGGTTCTTCCCTCCCTGATCCTTAGTTTTCTCGTCTGTAAAATGAGGCTAATAAGGCCTTTCTTGCACAGCAAAAGCCAGAAAACAAACCACACAGGTGCCTGGTACGTTAGAGATGTTCAACACGGGTTTGTTTGTCCTGATAAATGCTTGCTTCCAATTCAGTCATTTTAGAGAATAATCAGGCTCAGATCAGGTTGGGAGAAAAATTGGTTTGAGGATACCATTCAGTTAAAAAAAAAAAAAAAGTGCTTCTTGGGCTCGGTTCCATTTGGGACTCAGCAGATGAGCACAGATTGTTCTGGCTTTTGGTACCTCGTTTGCTCTGCTGCAGGCTGCCACGGTAGAGGGTCTGCTACTGCTGAAAGCTCAGAACAGGCGGCTCAGTAGAGGCGGGAGATCCTCTCGCCCTTGCTGGCAGGAAGAGCCAGAGAGTGTGATTCCTGCTGCCGAAGCCTGACGCGGCAGGAGAGCGGGGGCCGGCTTGGGCCTGGCCGGGGCTCTGGGTGGATGGGCCACGTCACTGAGCATGGTATTTTCTTGGCTCTGTGGACTGGCAGCCTGAAAGCCGTGGTAATTCCGTCTGCTGGTGGGGCAGGACAGCAGGAGCGGAACATGACGGCGCCCTCCGGAGAGGGGCAGGTGCCAGTCACAGACGCTGCTGGCGGACTCCTTTCTGGGCTGATTTGGGGGGCTGCCAGCAGCAGGCCCTGAGACTGGGTGCTTGGCCAAGGTAGAGCAGCTGTGTCTGAGAACAGGGCAGACCAGGGCCCTGGACATATTGCCCAAGGGGCTTTTTCCCTGATTGGGAAGGCCCAGCCTGGTGTTTTGCTTTGGTTCCCCTATAAGCAGAGCCATCCTGGGACCTCTGATGGCATGGACAAGGCTGCTGGACACTTCTTCAGAGGCCTCTGGGGGTGAAGTCAGAATGTCTAGGTTCTAATCTGGGTCCCTCCTATCTGTATGCCTGGGGGAGCTTCCCTGGGCCTCAGTCTTCTCATCTGTGAGATAGGACAATAGTACATGAGGTCATTGTGAGCTGCCACTCACAAAGTAGTCCACAAGTTCTCCCTTTCCTTCTCTCACCCTGCTTGTGTGGAGGATTAGAAAGGAGAAACGGGGCTGGTGGAAACGAAAGTCAATGCGGTCTGAGGCCTTGCAGTCAGCAGACGGTTGGGACCAGGAGAGGCCCATGAGGCAGCAGAAGCCGTCCTGGACTGGCCTTTGAAGGTGCAGCCTTACCTCCCAGGGACCTCGCACAATTAGTCCACTTTCTGGGACTCTGTTTCCCATCTGCAAATAGGGCATCCTGGTTCCCTCCTGCACCCCCGTGGGGTTATTGTGAGTCCGGATGAGATGTGACGGATGTGACCTTGAAAAGCTAATGTGTGGCACACATAAGGGATGGCTGTTGGATGGAGCATTGCCTGCCTTGGCTTTCACATGGGCTGGCCAGCCTGGGGACATGGCAGTTCCCCGCCAGCCCTCCCATAGGGCCCTAGGCTTGCTTCATGGATCCTTTCCTTCTCCCAAGACCAGATATGGGTCACCCTGGCAGTGATGAGCTGTTGGAGGAGGGGGGTAGGGAGGTGCGTGCTTTTTTTTTTTTTTTTTTTGGCTTTTTCTCTTTCGGCTTGCAGAGGGCCTAGGGTGAGTGTCCTCAGTTTGGAGGAGGCTGCACTGGAGGGGACAGCCAGAGGACCCGGGTTAGGAGCCGTACAGCTCAGGAGCCCTGCCCAGGACAAAATGTGTGGTCCAAACAAGGGCGAGGCATCCCCAGAGGTGGGGGCCTGGAGATGGTGCCGGGAGGAATGAGGAGAGAAGATTCTTCATTACTCCCAGAGGAGTAAGGATGGTTGTGGTGAGAAGAATATTCAGTGTCTCCATACTGCTTTATAGGTCATAGGTACATTCATCTCTCTCTCTGCATTTGATCTGAAGGATTTCCTAGCAAGGCCATTTGAGTGGTGGAGGAAAAGAGTGGCTGGGACTAGTTCAAGGCAGGCTGCTGGTGAATTTGGGAGCATCGCTGGCCTGAGGGTGGTGAGCCCAGGGGAGGAGGGAACAGGACACCCGGGGCGCGTGGGCAGCGACTCGAAGCCCCCAGAGTGTCTGAGGCCCCCGCCCTCCATGCTGCACATGAATTCCTGCCGCGTCACTAGCCCCCACAGCTTCCTTCCTTCTGCCCCTTTTTCCCCCACCCAGCGAACACCACCACATCCTTTTACCGCAGCCCTCCCCAAGAGCCATAGCAACCAGGGCAAACTTCTGCTTTTGGTTTTCCTTTGTGGAACCTTGCTTCCCTCTTGAAACAGGCCAGTTCCTGAGGACCCCCGCCCCCCCCCACCCCCGCCCATGAGACCTCTTCCCTGCTGTCTGCCTCCTGGGGAGGCCCAGCCCCCAGGCTAAGGACATGCTCAGTTCTGTTCCTGATTTTCTGACTTAATCCCAGCCCAGTGCTGGAAATCCACCCCTAAGCACACAGTCAGAGACACTGTTGTCTTAAAGGTCAAGGTCGAGGGCAAGAGGAGAACATTTCCACACCAAGCCCAGAAATCTTGCTCAACATCACTCATTCTACAAACATGGACCAAGGAAGGTGCTGGAGACAGCGAGACATGTCCCTGCCCCAAGAACCAGGGAACTCTTGGGTATACAGGGGCTGGGGTGTGTGCCCCATGCTAGGAGAGGAGAGGAGGGGGGCGGCCTTGCCTGGCAGGGTCGGTCAGGTTGACGGGTACCTGAGTTGAGCTGTGAGGAGCCAGGAGGCATCCAGGTTGACCGAGGGCATAGACAGTCCCTGGTGCTGAGAGGGAGCTGCGGGGAGTTCTGTGGAGCAGGGGGAGGACCGAGAGCTAGTTGGGGGAGACGCTGGCCAGGTGGGCCAGGCCTCGTGGCAGCCACAGAGAAGGAGGTTTGACTTTGTGCTGGAGCAGTCTGGAGGGGGCTGGGAGTTGGGGTCTGCAGGGGTTACTCTTCAAGGACAGGCCAACCAGAGCTGAGGCCCGTGGTCCCAGCTCGCTGCTCACCATCCCCAGAACAAGACCGGTCTGCACGGATAGCTTCCCAGATCCTGCATGTGCCCAGCCAGGCTTCTCCCCGTACCCCACAGAAAAACCGCCCCACTGCAGGCTGCCCGCGCTGTCCCCTTTCCATCAGGACCCCTCTCTCCCACCAGGTTTCTAGGTCCCTTGCACTGAGCACAAGTACTGCGGCTGCTTCTGGGCTCGTGTCCCCTCCCTGAGGACAGGGACCGTACCTTGTGTCCTCTCATTGCCTCCACCCTTGTCCTGGCTGCCTGGCCAGGCCGCCTCTCGGGGCCCCACTCTCGCGGGCCAGAGCTGGGGAGTTCTGGAGGGGAGGGCTGGAAGTGGAGGAGTGGGGAGGTACGTGGCCAGTTTTGTGTTCCTACTCCGCTTTGTCAAAAAGCTCCTGCCAAGCCTCTCAGAATCTCTTCTGTCTTCCTGATGGTGCCTGTGTGGGTGGATTTCACTGGGAAGGAGTGGGATTTCTCTGGCACTTTCCCTCTCTACTTCTCTCCCCTTAACCCTTCAGAGTTCCCCACCAGCTCTTGTTTATCAGGCTGGCGCCAGCGCTCATCCTTTCTGGGGATCCCCTGACATCCCGCGCCTTCTCCTGGGGCTGGTCCGTGGACATGGGGGTGGTGGCAGCCCTCGCCTGCTGTGGCAGGAGGGGCACCCGTCGGGGCCCCTGGCCGCTGGCCTGCCTTCCGGAAGTGCCCCCATGGGTGAGTCACTTCCTTGGGTCTCAGAGGTATCTTGGCTTCCAGAAGCCTCTGGAACACACTTCAGGCCTGCACAACAGGACACATTCAGAGCCTGCAGTCTGAAGGCCATTGGGCTTCTTCTGCCTCTATGCCTGACCTGGAGGAGGGGTTCATAATCCTGCCTGGAAGGAGGTTTTGAAGACCATCTGTGGACAGGAAGGAGGATTTGGATGTGACAGTGAGAAATTGGCTTTAAGGGTCAGCAGCTCCTTTTTATCCCAGCATCCTTGGTTCTGAGGTCCTGTGTGGGGCAGTAGAAGAGGGTGAGTCCCAACACACAAAAGGGGGTTCAACCCCTGCTACAGAGGGAGAGGGATACCGGGAGTAGCCAGCAGGAGCATCTGGCTGGAACCCAGCTTCGCTTCAGCTCAGATACAGCCCTCAGGGGTAGGTGAGCGGGGGTGTGTGTGTTCGTTCATAGAGCATGCCTAGCCTGGTCCCTGCCCTGTGGCTGCTCAGCTCAGGGACCCTATGATTCGTGTTGAATTACTCCCAGGCTTGAGTGTTGTCTCCAGAGTATGGGTTGACAAGAGGGAGTGGGACCATAGGCCACAGAATAAGAGGGTCCCGAATCCCCAGTGGGGAGATTTCAGGCTTGGTGATACAGAGCTCCCCACTTCGGATTGTACAGAATCTCCTACTCCTAAAGCACATTTTCCCATTACCCCCCCCCAATCCCCCCACTCCCCCTGACCAGCAGCTACCTGGCAGCTCTGAGCTCTGGACACCGAGCACAGAGGCCATGTGTTACGGGAGAGGTTTCTTAGGGAACTCTGAGAGGAGAGTTCTGTGGTCAGAAGGAGTCAAGGATCAGGTCTGGTTTGAACACAGGGGTGATGGGAAGGACATATTGGGCCAGGAGGTCCTTATCAGAGGGATATCAAGGGGCCACAGCCCAAGCTGCCCTCCTGTGAGTCCAGCAGCAGAACCACCCACGTCATCTAGACACTTCCAGATATTACCTGAAGCTCTGTGAGGGGACAGTTACAAGCTCACAAGGAGCTGTTCCACAGAACCTCTCACCTCTACCTTCAAAAAATGCCAGTGTCTGAAAGATGAGGGCTGCAGGGCCCTTCTGGATGAGAGGAGACTGAAGAGACGCGGCCCCGGAATTGTGGGCCTGGTCCTGGGTTGGGTTCTGGGATGAAAAGACTTCTAGTAGGGCCATCGGTGGGCAGGGGGGAGATCTGACTGTGAGCTCATAGTAGAGGTATCAGTTGTACGTTTCCCGAAATACTGGCATTCCTCTTGTGATTGTACTTAGGGGTCAAGGGTCATCTTACCTTCATGACTCTATCCTTATAATCATATACTAGGGAGCAACAAAGCACATGTGGTCAGTGCCGTCAGCCTGGCAACTTTTCTGTAGGTTTGAGATTTTGCAGACTAAAACATTGACTACCAGGAGCCCTCGGAACTGGTCCCTCACCCCAACCTCGGCTACAGGTAGAGGTTTCCTCCCTTTCGTGGGGGCCTTCGTGGGGACGGTGGAAAGGCCCTGGCAGATTCTGGGAGCATAGCCTGGGTTAGCAGCGTAAGGACGATGGTCACCGGGCCTTGGAGGCAGGCAGCTGCTTATTTTCCGTCCTCGCTCCTTCCCCAACCACGTCGCCCCGCAGGCTACTCGGGATGTGGTGCTGAGCCGGGCACCGGAGCAGGAGGAGGACCGGGCGGTGAGCCTGAGGAATGCTGCAGCCATCTATGACCTCCTGAGCATCACGCTGGGCAGGAGGGGCCAGTACGTCATGCTCTCCGAGGTACGGCGACCCCCCCCAGAAGTCAGGTGGAACCACCATTTGACCTCCTCCACTGTCCCTTCCCTGCCTCCGCCAAGGGGTGCAGCTCAGTCCTTGGGAGATGAGGCTTGGGACCGTTCCATCTCCAGGGCTGGGAGAGCTGCCCTTCCCTGGCGGGATGGGTAGTTTGGGTTTTGGTTTTGGTTGTTTTACTAGTGTTTTCATGTGTTTTTCTTTTGAAAGAACACAAGGCATTGTATAGAGAAGCACAAGGGGGAAATTATCCATCCCCCAGTTTCCCACGTGGGTGATACTGGATGTGACGGTCTCTGCTGGTAGAGCTCTGAACTTGGTGTGAGTCAGGGCCCTGGACCCCCTCCCACCCAAGCTGGACAGAGCAACCCCATTCTATTGAGCAAACCCTGGTGGGGCAGCGCTCCCGGGGTGGTGCCTCTTTGGGGTGAGGGCGGGGGGACCAGCGCACCAAGCTGCCCCTCTCTCCATTCCCCGCAAGGCGAATGGCATGCACGCATTTCTGAGTTTTCACATCTGGGCTGGGATCAAAGGTGGCTCTGGGGCCCCATCTCCTTGTACAGGAGTGGGCCTCTTGGCAGTAGTTTCTCTTTCTGTGTGGTTAGGAGGGCCCCTGAGAGGAGAGCTGGTGACATCTGCTGAGCCCCTGCTTGCACCCAGCACCATGCAAGGTGCTTTTAGGTGATACCTTCTTGAAGCGGTGCTCTCTCAAGTTTACCAGTGAGGAAGGCAAGGCCCAGAGAGGTTGTTTCTTGCCCTAGATGGTGGAGGGGTGCACCTGAGCCAGCACGCGAACCCAGGCCATTGAGCTCTTAAAGCCCGTGCTATCTGGTCCCAGAACCTCACGTCTGTCCCCTGCCCCTCCTGACCATGGCGAATCCTGGCCTCACATGCTGGCTTCTGCCTCCACGATGTGGAAGCACTTGGTAGCGTCTGCCGGACCTCACCAGGCCGCCCCTGATTTGGGGCTGCCCAGGATCAGACAGGCCAGTGGGGCAGTCAGTTTTCTTAGTCGTTGTAGAGAACAGCAGAACCGAGAAAAGCCTTTCCACTTGGGCAGCTTTGTAGTCGGCCCGCTCTGCCACTTACAGGCCCTGTGACTCTGGCAAGTCATTCAGACCTCAGCCTCCTCATCTGTGAAATGGGGATAATGGAAGAACCCACCTCCCAGGGTTGTTGGGGAGAGTGAATAAGTTAATACGTGTAAAAACCTGAGAGTGGTACCATGCACAACAATAATAAATACCAGTTATTATTTTTATGGGATGTTTACATGTTAAAAACTCAGAACCAGGGGCGCCTGGGTGGCTCAGTTGGTTAGGCGACTGCCTTCGGCTCAGGTCATGACATCGGGCTCCCTGCTCGGCAGGGAGTCTGCTTCTCCCTCTGACCCTTCCCCCTCTCATGTGCTCTCTCTCATTCTCTCTCTCTCTCAAATAAATAAATAAAATCCTTAAAAAAAAAAAACCAAAAAACTCAGAACCAATTTCGTTCCCTTTCCGCCATTGCCCTGTGAGGCAGTCACATGTTAGGTAGGAACCAAGGGCCAGAGAGGGTAGGAGACTTGCAGAAGGTCACACAGCATAACCTGCCCCGTGGCAGGGGCAGGTTATGCCTGGAGTTTTCTGACAGGAACCAAGTGTGGGCCTCCTGCAGCCTCCTATAAGAAGTGATTTGGGCAGTGATTGCCCTGGGGGGTATTGGATTCACTGAGGGTGGGAGGACCCCTGTGGGGGAACGTGCTGACTGACTCCCTCTCCTCAGTGCCTGGAGCGAGCCATGAAGTTTGCGTTTGAAGAATTTCACCTTTGGTACCAAGTGGCCCTCTCCATGGTGGCTTGTGGGAAGGTAAGACCCAGGGCGTGTGTGGGGTGGGGGAGGTTGCACACCTGCCTTTGGGGTCTCTGCTCTCCTCTGGTCCCTTCCAGGGCTAGGCAGAGGGCACGGCGGTGAGTCAGAAATGTTCTCCAGCATCGGATTTTTATCTCTGGGAGAGTGAGGGCCAGCGGAGGGTCACACACAGACCCCTGTGTGAATCTGGTGTCCACCTGGGAGTTACAGGTGTGCAACTGTGGGTCTGTGGGTGCTTTTCTCCTGGTACATGTGCACACATGGGGCAACAGAGCATTTCCACGTGAGACTTGAAGAGTACAACTGCATGCCACAGGCTTGGGACACGGGTTCTGAGTGAGGGGCGCGTTCATTTGGGCTGGAGCTCTCTTCCTGCCCATCAGGTGTGGTGTCAGGAAAGGACCTTGCCATGGGAGGACCTGCCTAGGAGGGGAGGGTTGAAGGGTGGAGCAGAGCGGCAGCACCCACAAAGGAGTCTTGGGGGAGAACTGCGCCAGCGGTTGTGGCTGGGACAGAGGCTCTGTCTGCCCAGCGTGAGGGGACTGACCTTATCCCCAGTCACCAGGGCCACCTTTGCTTACCCCCAAGCCCTGTTCCAGCACCCCCTGGTTTCTTCTCTGATGAGAATTACACTTACATAAGCCTCTATTTTCAGCAGTAACATGAAAGGAAAACATTTCCGGAGCTGGGTGCTGAGGGTGTTAGAGCCAAGGATGCTATGAATGCAGGAAAGAAGGTGGCAGGAGCTTGCAAATCGTTCCAAGAGCTGTAAACACCCAGAGCCCTTTTGTGAGGCTGAGGGAATTCCGGCCCCCCCCCCCCCCCCCCCGCCCATCTGTGCCACCTGCCATTTCTAGCCCTGCAGCTCCGCTCAGAGGAGGGCCCTCCTCGGCTTGCCTGCACCTCCCCCACGAAGGTTAGGCAGGGAAGAGGTAGTAGCCAGTGCTGCAGCCTGGGGAGTATAGTGAGAATCAAGGGGGGAGCCTCCCACCCCCCAACCCCCACTGGGCCTTTGTCTTCCCAAAGCTCTTCCCCACCCCCATCACGCTGACCACCCACCAGAGCATCCTAAATGCACAGACATGGTCTACTCCGGCTCTGTGCTCAGCAGGGTCTTGCCAAGGCTCGGGGAGAGTTCAGGCCGCAGATAGATAGAGTGAGATCTGAGGGAGGGGAGGAGGTGGGGCTGGAGCTCACATGGAGCCTGGAAAGACAGCTCACAGTGGTATGTGACAGCTTCTTCCTGCCTCTGGGAAACAAAGAACCTCTGATCTTGCAATAGTGAGCATGGGCCCGGAGGAGAGGCCCGGGGCCAGGGTAGTGGTCCTAACCTTTCTGTGAGTCATAGACCCCTTTGAGATCCCAAGGAAAGCTGGGGAGCCCTCCTCAGAAGAATGTAGGATACTGAGAAGCTAGCTTTAATCTCTGGCGGTGCGCCAGGAAACTCCTGGGAGTTTCGAGGGAGAAGGTGTTAGCCTGGGAGGTATGGGATCTTCAGCCTCCCTACTGAGAAGAGCCAGGCTTAGAGAGGTCCACACACAGTCCAGCACATCCCAGGATCCAGGGAGTTGGTGTCCCAGCCTGGCTCCTTCACAGACCAGCAAGGTGGGCACGAGGCTGGGCTTACAGGTAGGGCGTTGGGGTGATCGGTGAGTTCCTCACACGTGAGGCTGCACAGGCTGGAGACAATGGGTTATATCCATGCCTGCATTTGGTGCAGCAGGAGATTGTTCTGGAAGCACACTGTCCACCCTCTCAGGAACCCTGCACACCAGCTCAGTCTGCCTGGTTGGCCCAGGAAGCCCCCCCCCTCACCAGCAGAGTGGCCAGAGCTGGCCTTTGCCAAAGCCCAAGGCAGGAATCAAGGCCTGCACTTGTGCCGAAAATGTGGCCGGGCAGATGTATGTACATTTGACAGCTCAGCCTGCAGGAAGAAAAGATGAGGTCCATGACATGATTTAGGTCGCTCCTTCTCTTGGTCTCCTCAGCAGTCACATTGGCTGCGTTGCTAGGTAACCAGCATGACAAAAAAAAACCCCAAAAAAACAAAAAACCAACCAAGCTGCCTGCCCTTACTGTGGAGTCCTCCGATGGCTCCTGAAATAGCAATGCTTTATGGTCTGTGTGGATTGAACATGGACGGTCAGGGTTGTAGAATCTTCATTTCACAGTTAGAGAACCTTCAACCCTGCAGAGGTCAGCAACCAGGGAAGGAGGCCAAGGAGAGCCCGAGGTTTGCTGTGGTGTGTGGAGGGGGGGCCATGGCTGGCGGGCTGGGAGTGGTATTCACAGGATCACCTGGCAACTCCTTTGGGCCCCTCACGAGGTCCCCTTTCCCACAGCCCAGCCCGGTCTCCCAGCCTGCTGGAATAGTCATCTGCTGACACCCGCCTGTGCTGGGTCTCACACCCTCGCTTTCTGAGAGAGCAGTGGGGAACTGTAGCTTTTGTCTTCTCCCCCTGGCCTTTCTGCAGGCACCTGAGAGGCAAGAGCCATGTGACCCCACAACCCCAGCCCAGCACTGGGCACAGAGCTAGCCCTTGGCTGATACCCCAGGAACAGGCCTAATATACCTGAGCCCAGAGCCTCAGTCTGTCATGTCTGGGCTGAGAAGAGCTTTTCCTTAGCTGGTGGGGAAGGAGGGGTAGCTAGAGAAAGCCTGGGGGTCCAGGGTGGACGCAGATCACTGGGGTTCCGGCTCTCTCTCTTCCAATCTCTTACACTGAGTTTGAACAGGTAAGCCTTCCAGAGCCCCCATTGCCTCAGTGGTACGTCTGGAGTTGCTGGGGAGGGTGAAAGCTAATTAATGGTGAGGAAGCCTGGCTCACAGTAGGGCTTAGTACATGGGAACTCTGGTCACACACATGCCCCTGCCTACCATTGACCCTAGCTTGGGGTCACACAAGTATGGAGTGTGCACACTTGGGGGGCAGGGGGTGTCACTGTTGAGTTCTTGGAAAAGTGTTGGATGCAGTCAGAAGCCCTGAGTGTGTGTCTCGTGTGTGTGTGTGTGTGTGTGTGTGTGTGTAGCAGGGAGACCGAGGCTGCTGTTTCTGCCCAGGTAGTCACTACTGGTGCAGCAGGAGATTGTTCTGGAAGCACCAAGTCACCGAGGCCAGGTAGAGCTGTGGTTACGAGCGTAGGGCCAGACTGTTCAAACCTCAGTTCAGCCATGTATGGGCTCTGTGGCTTTGAACAAGCTACTTAACTTCTCTGCCTTTCAGTTTCCTCATCTGTAAATAGAGACATGGCTCACCTACCTCACAGGAGAGTTGTGAAAATTAAATCTAGGGCACCTGGGTGGCTCAGTTGGTTAAGCGACTGCCTCCGGCTCAGGTCATGATCCTAGAGTCCCGGGATCGAGTCCCACATCAGGCTCCCTGCTCAGCAGGGAGTCTGCTTCTCCCTCTGACCCTCCTCCCTCTCATGCTCTCTGTCTCTCTCTCATTGTCTCTCTCGCAAATAAATAAAATCTTAAATCTATAAAGCACCTAGAACAGGGGACAGCAGACTTTCTGTACAGGGTCAGGCAGTAGACATTTTTGACTTTGCAGGCCAACAGTCTCTGTGGGAACGCCCCACTCTGTCAGAAAAACAGCTGTAGGCAATACATACATGAACGGGCATGGCTGGGTTCCAATAAAACTTTATTCACAGGAGCAGGCAGAGGGCCACATTTGGCCTATGGGCTGTGTTTTGCTGAGCTCTGGTTTATAACAATGCGTGGCGCATAGTAAGATCTAAATAAGTGTTAGCTGGTATTCTTTTTCTCATTATTGTGACTGGTAGTATTGCTGCCTGCCTGTGGATGGTCTCCCGTCCTGGCCGTCCCTCCACACGTGGCCATCCTCAGGAGGTCCATTCCAGCCCCGTCTCTGTGACTGAGTCGCTGGAGCCTTGAGGGGCCCCAGATTCCTGTCTGGAGGTTCTCTCTGCCTCTGCCAGCTTAGCTTCTCTCCTGCCCCTCTGCCAGCCGTTATGCCCCCCGCCCCCTCAACTCCCCACCACAGCCCTGCCTCCAAGTCCTGTGGAGCTTCGGCCTCATCTTGTCACCTAGAAACCAAGGCTGTTGAACTCTCAAGTTTGAAAAGAGCCCATTTTTGCCTCTATCATGTCTGTGGTTCACATTTGAGTTCCTTTAGAAGTGCTTCCACCTGTTGTTACCTGAGCTGTTGGCGGATCACCTGGGCAAGGCTCACAGCCTCCATTCTCCAGATGCGGAATCTGAGACCTGGGAGGGATTTGTCTGCCAACATGACCTGGGCTCCTCCCGCTGGGCCCTCTTCCTGCCTCTTGGGAGGAAAGAGCAAGGACTGGCTATTTGGGAATGCCCCCCACTGTAGGCACAAGGCACCTAGGCTGTCGAGACCCAGGGCTGCCAGTGATGGTGTCACCTGTCCTTTCTTCTGCAGTCGGCCTACGCCGTGTCACTGCTGCGGGAGTGCATGAAGCTTCGGCCCTCGGACCCCACCGTGCCCCTGATGGCTGCCAAGGTCTGCATCGGGTCCCTGCACTGGGTGAGTGAATGGTGGGGGCAGGGCCCAGGTCCCAGCGACTCCTGCAGAAGGGTGGCAGTGGGCATGAGATCAGGGCATGCACATCTTGCTGTGTGTATGGGGGGGCGGTGCATGAGGAGCTGTGAGGCAGACAGGCCTGGAAGGAGAAATCTTGAGAAAACCAGCAGACGGATCTGCAACAGTAGGTCCCCCAACTCAGGCTGGTATCAGGTTTATGGTTCAGTCTTGAAATGTAGAGTCGGGCGCCTGGGTGGCTCAGTTGGTTAAGCGACTGCCTTCGGCTCAGGTCATGATCCTGGAGTCCCGGGATCGAGTCCCACATCGGGCTCCCTGCTCAGCAAGGAGTCTGCTTCTCCCTCTGACCCTCCCTTCTCTCATGCTCTCTGTCTCTCATTCTCTCTCTCTCAAATAAATAAAATCTTAAAAAAATAAAAAAATAAATGAAATGTAGAGTCAAAAGTAGAGGGGGGCCCCCAGCTGCCCAGCAGTGCAGTCGTGGGCAGGCCTCAGAGCCCCTGGGCCAGCCATCACTTGGCTGGAGGCTCCACACTCCTACAGGGGGCAGTGCTGTGTGCGCAGGCCCTGTGGGCCCCCTTGTTCCTTTCGGCTCCAGCCCCCAGGTCCCTGCCCTGTGCTCAGCTGCCTGCCGAGGGCCCTGCTGAGGCGGCTGAACGGTCAGGTACCCCCCCTCCCCACAGGCCGGGCTTTCCTGCAGCGGGGCTCTGAGGTCCTCCAGGAGGCCAGCAGCATGGAGCCGTGAAAGGCACTGGGCCTGCGGCCCTCCCCTCCCCAGGCTCCCTTGGTGGTTGCTCTGAGCCTGTGGCGTCCTGGGGTGGAGCCTCTGCAAAGGTGTCTCCTCCTACTGGGAGCTTTCTTTCCAAGGGTCCCCACATCCTTGAGCCCACATCAGCCTCCTGAGGTCAAATGCATCCTCTCCTGCCTCTTGGCCATCTGCCCCACCCACCTTTCCTCTCTTCGGGCAGAATACCTCCAGTGCCTTCAGCTGCCCTCCAGGCCCAGCATCTCCCCACAGGGCGCTGCTCCCACACACAGGTCTCCCCTGCCTGTTCTCCCACCCCCCCCCCAAGCCCACCCTCACCATGGTTGGGTGCCCAGCTTGTTCCTGGCCCCAGGGGCATAAGCAGGCGCTTCCGAATCAGCAGCCTGTCCACCTCCTGCCGCACCTCCCCCCTCCTTGGGCATCCAGCCTTGGGAAGGGAGACTCCGTGTTCTAAGCCTTCCTGCCAAGTCTCCCAGGGACTGGACACGAGAGCCCGACCCTCTCTGGGTCCCCGCTTCGCCGTGCCAGTGGGCCTTGTCCTCTCTTTGCTGCAGAGTGAGGAGCAGGGCGGAAAGAGCACCCTCCCCTCTGTCTCCTGGTTCTCAGGTTCCTGTAGCTGAGGTGCGCCCTGGCCACCGTGGCCCCACTGTGAATGGTGGGGAAGGGGAAGCATGGCGTCAGGCCCCAGGCTCTAGAGTGTGGCTTTATTTTGGGGGGAGGGGGGCATCTGGCAGAACCACCTCTTACAGGCTCCAGGCATTAGGAAGCGGCTGCACCGTGAGGTGGGTTAGAGTTTCCCTGCCCATCCCCGGGTGGTCTTGGTACACAAGCTTGCTGTGCTTCGGTTTCCTTATTCGTAAAATGGAGACAGTAACAGTCTGTTCCTCAGATGTGACGTAAAATGACATAAAGTATGTAGAAGGCTGGACGGGTCGGGAGATGCATGGACCGTGGAGGGTTCAGGCCAGTGGTAGGTTCTTCCATCATGGCTTGCTTTCCCCATTCCCGTGATTAGTGGGGAAACCCTTGCTCCCCATGTCTCTACAGGGGGCCTGTTGGCATCCTGCATCTTACCGGTGGGGAGCTGTGGGGACGTGGGTAGTAGGCGGGTACCAGCAGAGACACCCAGACTTGCAGTGCAGCAGAGGACTGGGGTGGGGTCCAGGGCAGGCAGAGAGGGTGGGCTCGCCGACCCCTCGCTCACACGCCTTCGTGTTCCCCAGGGCTCCTCAGAGGGGCCTCACGAAGCCCCAGATACCCGCCTCACCGAGCTGCGGCAGGGGAGGGCCCCTGTCCTCCCCAAGGCCACCAGCTCTGAGGTGGCTATGGGTGTCCACCCCGCCAGCAGCCGCCCTTGCCAGGAAGCCTAAATTTAGGCCTTCCCGCCGTGGAGGAGCTGTTTCCCTCAGCGGCATAATTACAGTCATTACATGCATTCAGATTACATGGTAATAAAATTAGGATCCAGTCAGTCCAAATTGAAATCAGATGAGTTAGGAGCAAAGTCATCAATGACAACATAAATAGAAAAGCCCAAAAGGAAGCTTAAACATGCAGACTTGTCACAGAATCAGGGAGGAGGGCAAGCTGTTTAACCTCAGCTGAGAAGCATGCATGGCTTTGGGGGCTGGTTTGAGCCAGGGTTTAAATTGGGTCCAGGCTCAAGCCAGGTCCCGCTGGAGGGACAGGGCATGGCTCCTGGCAGCCGTCCCTAACCTGGAACCCCTGGACCTCCCTAAAGCCCCGTTTATACCTGCCTTGGACACCTAGATTACATCATAATCCCCAGTGTCTCTTGAGGGCAGAAACTGTCTTCCTTGTTGAAACCCCAGCCCAGAGTTCCTGTCCGGTGCTTATTGGATAGATCCTGCTGGCCAATGAGCATAACCGCTCGGCAACAATTCTGCCTTAAATGGTACTTCTCTTCCCAACTAGTCGGGGAGCTTCTTTACTTACCATGCCTGCACCCTGAGCCTCTCTCCCGAGCAAAGAACCCTGCGTGTGGTTAGATGTCCACTCATATCTTCTAGAATGACTCCCGCGCCAGCTGGCTGGGAGGGACGGGTGCGGGAAGTCTGCCTCTGGTTCAGTGGTTCTCAGGTTCCCGAGTTGGCGCTGGGCAGAGAGCAGGCCGGGGTAGCTAAGGGCAGCCTGTTCTCCAAGGAGGCCAGGAGAAGGCTGGCCCAGCCCTCTGTTCTGGGGCCATAAGCAGGAAGAATGAGTCTGACCTCAGTGGTCAGAGGGATGCTGGTGCTTGGGACAGAGCACGGTTCCTGAAAGGCGTCTGAGGCCACCTCTGTCTTTTGCCATCGCAGTTCTCCTGGCTCCCGGCAGCCCCAGCAGGCCTAGCCATTGCCCAGCCAAGCTCTGTGAACAGGGGACAGAAATCTGGAGGTGGACAACTTGGCCCAGGTTGCAGGAAGGGAGGCTGAAACCGGGACATCTGAAAAACGAGCTGTGCTGGGTGAAACCAGCCAGGGTGGTCATGTGCCCAGAGGTGGAGCACCTGCTGTCCCCACGTCCTGTCCCCATGCCCAGAGCCAGCGTGGGACACCCTAGGCTGAGCCTGGGTCTGAGAGGAAGGTGGCCCTCAGGTCGTTGTGCACCAGGCAGAGGGACCTACACAGTCACAGGCTGGCTGACACGGGGTTTGCCGCAAGGTGATTGCACCCGGGGCAGGTGTGGGGGCAGGTGGGAGGGCACTGGCCCCGAGGCTTTGCCTGAGGCTCCCCTAGGTGGGGGGGGGGCATCCCAGGCTCTGACCCGGGGACAGCAGTGCGTGGCAGCCTCCTGCCTTGGCACAGCCGATGTCTTGCCAAGGTCCCCAGCCAGTTATTTGGGGCAGGAAGAAAAGACTTGTAAATATTTTTTTTAGTATCTCTCCAAACACAATTATTTAAAATGTATGTAATTTTAAAAGTTGAGGCTTCCCTAGGAGGATAGGAGGGGGGTGTGCACGTGTGCTGCGTGTCGCACACGAGAGAGGAGTTAGGAAGTGGGAAAGCAGGCCATGCTCCTCTTCGGAAAGGTCTGTGGTGCTGTCTCTCGGCCTCTTCCCTGAGGGGGCAGGATGAAGTGGTGGAAACAGTGCAGGCCTTGGAGGCAGAGAGCATAGTGTTCAAATCCCTGCCCACCCAGCTAATAGCTGTGTGACTTTAGGGGAGTAATCCGCCCTCTCTGTGCCTCCTCTTCCCCCGGAAGCAGTCACATCCACCCTGTACTCCGAACACCAGAGCCGAGGAGTGTCGCTGCTTAGCACACTGCGGTACCCGATGAACAGCAGCCGCCCCCGTGACAGCCCCTTCGAAAGAGCGGGTTCTCCGAAGGGAGATGCTTTTGTGGTTTTACTTCTTTTTTCAGATCCAGGGGTGGCCAGAGCCAGGAAGAGGAGTTGAGCGTTTAGGAGGCAGGGAAGAAACAATGCCAGCCATTCCGCCACTGGATGTGGAAATAAGGAAATTTCGTCCTGTTCCTCTCAGGAAGGGAAAAGTACATTTTCAGTGGGGCGGTTAGCAACAGGTCCCGGGCCCCTGGGGAAGGGCCTGAGGAGAACCAGGGGTGCTGTTTCAACAAGCTCAGCAGGTTCAGAAGGGAACTTTCTCCGGTTCCCAGGAAGGGAGGAAGGGGCCGAAATGCCCGGGTACAACCTCTTCGGCCCAGTGCAAGGCGGATGAGGCAACCTGGGAAGTGGAAGGCAGCCGAACAAGAGCAACGTCCGCGAGCCGGAGGCCTGTCTGTGTGCGCACAAAGTAGGAGGCCTGGAGAGCCGTCGGAACTCGTGAAGTCATGGGAACACGGCCCTTGCTTCTGGAAAGCCCAAGCAAAGGGTCCAAACGTTAGAGCCTTCCGTGCATCCTTCTCCCAAACGGTCAGAGAGGAAGAAAGTGAAGAACCGCAGAGGGCGGCCGTGACTCAGGCAGCTCAGAAAGATCCAGATGTAGGCTCAGGAGACCTGGGTTGGACGCTCAGTCCTGTCACTCACTCGCCAGGTGGCCTTGGATAGGCCCTCTAAGCTCCCTGCACCCCAGAACCCTCAGCTGTGTAACACCTGTGCCATCAGGCACTAAACCGCTCTAGAAGGGCAGGGGCATGGGGTGGGGGGGTCTCTACCTGGGGTTCATGGCCAAGTGACAGGGCTGCCGTAGGTAAGATACTAAAAAGCAGTATATCACCGGAAGGAACACGGTTGAAAAGAACTTAAAAAACCCGTCACCGGGGCGCCTGGGTGGCTCAGTCGTTAAGCGTCTGCCTTCGGCTCAGGTCATGATCCCAGGGTCCTGGGATCGAGCCCTGTGTCAGGCTCCCTGCTCCACGGGAAGCCTGCTTCTCCTCTCCCACTCCCCCTGCTTGTGTTCCCTCTCTCGCTGTCTCTCTCTCTGTCAAATAAATAAATAAATAAATAAATAAATAACCCGTCACCTTGGAGGTGTTTTGATGAGCAAGGAGGGCTCAGCACTGTAACCTGAGCTAATCTTGCAGAAACAGCAGCCCCAACCTCAGAGCCACCAGCTGTTGACTTTCAAGGCCATCAGAGGAAGTGACTAGAGATTGGAAAGGCCAAGTGAGGTAGTCCCGGAGAGAAAGATGACAGGGGTGGCTGAAGACGGGCGGGCGCTGGGCAACTCAGTCAGCCACTGGATTAGAGCTGTCCTTTTCACACTGGAAGTTGAGACCTGTTAGTGGGTTGTGAAGTAGAACTCTTTCTTTTTTTTCTTTAAAGATTTTATTTTTATTTATTTAGAGCGTGTGCGAGAAGGGGGGAGGGGCAAAGGGAGAGAGAGGATCTCAAGCAGGCTCCACGATGGGCACAGAGCCTGGCTGAGCACAGAGCCCAACTGGGGGCTCGATCTCAGGATCCTGAGTTGATGACCGGAGCCGAAATCAAGAGTCGGACACTTAACCGACTGAGCCACCCAGGCGCCCCTAGAATTCTTCCTTAAGAAAAAATTGAGGGGCGCCTGGGTGGCTCAGTCGTTAAGTGTCTGCCTTCGGCTCAGGTCATGATCCCAGGGTCTTGGGATCGAGCCCCGCATCGGGCTCCCTGCTCCGCGGGAAGCCTGCTTCTCCCTCTCCCACTCCCCCTGCTTGTGTTCCCTCTCTCGCTGTGTCTCTCTCTGTCAAATAAATAAATAAAATCTTTAAAAAAAAAAATTTGAAATAGGCTATCGGAGAATAGGACAGAAATATCCGAGTATGTTACCCACAGCAGGGGTGAGTACTGTGACAAAGAGTAGGTTAGTGGGTATATGTCTGTCCTGGACCATGGGGTAGAGAGTCCGAGGGTCTGCCCAGCTGGCACAGGGGACTGCACAGGGCTGATCCTTGTGTAGAGTCTCCTTTTCTGGAAGATTCAACCAATGACAGATAGAAATTAAATAACTAATCATAATGGCTTACATTTATTCAAACACTGCTCTGAGCATTCACTGTGTCTTACCTCATTCAGTCCTCCCAGCAACTGATGTCTGTCTGTGAGGCAGACACTTGTTGCACCATTTTACAGAAGAGGGAACTGAAGCACAGCAAAGCGAGGGGACTTGCCCAAGGTCACACAGTTAGTAAGTAGCCAAACCAGGATTTGCGCTCAGGGAGTCTGGCCCCAGTGCCTGTGTTCTTAGCCTCCAGGCTGCCCTGCTGGCTGCGTGGAGAGCTTATTCGTAAGTGTGGAACTGATTCTGGACTTGGGTGGGCTTTTAGTACTTCATAACAAAAATGACAAAGCCACATTCTCAAGGGCTTTAGGATTGCCACCTGTGTCTTAGATGAAGGGGAATGGTGCATTGTGTGTGTATGTATTTGTGTGTGTGTGTGTGTGTGTTGTGTGTGTGTATATATATAGTATATACAATATATACATGCACAAATTTTTAAGATATATTTAAAATAAATGTAAATTTTGAGTTTGTTTTTGTTTTGGGTTTTTTCTTGTTTTTGATTTTGTTTTTTGTTTTTGTTGTTTTTTTGGTTTTTTTGCTCTGATAGCATTTATTTTCCTTTCACTGGCCAGTTAGAGCACCCATGTATATTAATACCATACGTTATCATAGTGTATATTGTCATACTTACAAGAATTGATCATTTTTTTCCTTCATTATCCCTGCAGTGACTTCACATGCAAAAAGCCTGCTTTGTAGTAGATAATAGAAACCAAAATAGTGTTGGCTATGTAGGAAAATGGTACATTCACGCTTTGTGTATGCGCTGCCGAAGTGAGCATGGTACATTCAAGCTTTATGAGTTTGATTTGAGACAGATGCTGACACTGTGCTTAAACTACATGGACAAGGCTGGCAAGTACTGGCCGAGGAAGGCTCTTGACCTGGGGGTCAGAGTGGGCCACAGGTTGGACAAGCTAAGGATGTATGATTGCACCTTTTTTTTTAAGATGTATTTATTTGAGAGAGAGAGAGAGAGAGTGCACAAGTCGGGGGGAGGGTCAGCGGGAGAAAATCTTCATGAAGACTCCCGGCTGAGCATGGAGCCCAGTGTGGGGCTTGATCCTACAACCCTGAGATCATGACCTGAACCAAAACCAAGAGTCGGATGCTCAGCTGACTGAGCCACTCAGGGTGCCCCTGTTTTCACTTTTTAGAGAGAGGGAGAGAGGGGGGTGGGTAGGGGCAGAGGGAGAGGGAGGTTAGAGAATCCCAAGCAGGCCCCACACCCAGAACAGAACCCAATGTGGGGCTTGATTCCATGACCTGGAGATCATGACCTGAGCTGAAACCAAGAGTCGGACACTCAACCAACTGAGCCACCCAGGCGCCCCTATTTGCACTTTCAAAGCTAAAGTATGGTGAGCTCTACTAACCCAGAATATGATGTGTATGAACTGGAGAGTGACTTTGCCCTGTTTGCCAGTAACTGTTGAGCTTTGTTCCCAGCACCTTCCCTACATGAGTTACAAGAGATAGAAGCTGGCGTTTGCTGAGTAGAAGGACATGGTCATGGGAAGACTGTATATACATGGATGCAATAGGTTTCTAGGTTCTATAACTTGTACTTGGTGGTTTATAAACCAGGCTGCTCCTGTTTGAATGGGATGTAACGATCCCTAAAGACAGTGTATGAGATGAGCTGCATCAGCAATGGGATATTGGGTGGGGGAGGTGCAGTTTGCTCACTTAACCCTTTTCTTGGTGACTCCTGTCCCCCCTCTGCCATGAGTCTTAGTCTTCCTTGGACAACCACAGCCACATGATTGTCCTTCTCTTGGAGCTCCACTAGCCCCATGCCAACATCACACAGTGGAGCCTTAATTAAGAGCCACCCTGTCGTATGGGGTCAGCCTGCAGGGATTACATCCGAACTCACCCGGGCATCCCCCTCCCTTGTCATCGGGGCTCCCCAGTTGGGCCCATCACAGAGCCTGCTGCTGCAGAAGCCTCGGTGGAGGTCTGTGCTGAGGAGCAGTTGGAGGGGGAGGGGTCCAAGTCTCCATTTTGCAGAAGAGGACCTTTGGGACACAGAACCTAAGTGATTTGTTCCAGGCTCCGCAGCTGTCAGGTGCTGGGTGAGGACCAGAGCCTGTGTCTGGGAGCTCATCTTTCAGTGCTTTTCTCTCCACCTGGCTCTGACTGTAGGCCCCCAGGCCCCCCCAACCACCCCCACTGCCCCAGGGCCCGCTGGGCCAGGTGCTGCAGGACACGGATCTTAGCCGCTACAGCCATGGGCCCGCCTGGCCGGCCGAAGCTGGGCAGCAGGCAGCAGAGGGGTTTCCTGAGCTACGGCCTCCCCCAAACCTTGAGTCCTGAGGCCTGATGGTGTCAGAGCTTAGGTCCTTAGACTCCCTACTCCTCTCAGTGACCAGCCCCCCAACCCAGAGGTGGCCCGCTGCCCAGGCCAGCAGTCGGAGCACCGCCATGAGGGGGCTGGAGCACTGCCCTGGTCAGCATGCATCAGGCGGGCTTAGGCAGGGATGGTGGACAGACCTCAGAGGGATTCAGCCCCCCCCCCCCCCCCCCCCCCCCCCCCCCGCCCCCCCCGCCCCCC
>NC_058412.1:72104206-72126664 GCF_002201575.2 Neomonachus schauinslandi | reverse complement strand
GGGGGGGGGGGGGGGGGGGCCGCCGGGGGGGGCGCCCCCCCCCCCCCCCCCCCCGCCATCTCTGTCTGGGCTGTCAGCTCACATGCTCTGCTTCCTTGTGTTTGGGTTCTATTGCTTCCCTTCCGGGCACAGTGGGATCTCTGCTCCTTGAGCCCTTTTCCTAAATGGAGCTTCCCCTGGCTGTGCGCAGAGGGCAGGCTTACCCAGCTCCCCTCCGCTGATGGCCTCTGTCTCAGGGTCTCAGCTCCGCATTCCAGGGATGGAGGGGCCACCGGCGCCCCGGCTGTGGCCAGTGGTCAGGCCACAAGATGCGCAGAGCTGCCCCTCTCCTGCCAGGATGGGGTGGCAAGGACAAGAGCGGGGCAGGAGCCACCCTGGCGTGAATGCCAGAAGCCGACTTGGGTCTGAATCTCACTCCCCGGTTGAATGTAGCTCCTTGATGGGCCTCTGCCGGGGGCAAGATGCCCCTCACAGGGGGCCGTGACTGTGACGTCTGGGTGGCAGTGGGGCTTTCGGCCCCCTAACTGTGGGGTGGTGCCAGTCTTGGTTCTCAGTGGCACTGATGTCAGTACACAGGCACAGGGACGGACGACGTTCCTGGGCCCTTAGAGGCCTGTGGGCCGTGCGTGGGCGCGGCGGAGACCCCCCAGCTGTCTCCCGCTCCCTGACCGGCCTGACCGCTGTGGGTACCCTAGACGGCTCGTGAGGACTGCCTTGTGCGTGCCCCTCTTCGTGTCACGTGACACGTGTGATGGCGTGTGCCCACGTGACCTGCATCGGTTGGTCCCTTTCCAACTGGAGCAGTTCTTCCTGCTCCCAGGACAAAAACAACCTCGGGCCTTTTTCCCCTGAGAAGTATGAGCTCCCCGTGTCCGGGCGCGAGCTCACAGACAGAGCCAGAGTGGCAGCCCACCCATTCTGCAGGGTTGGCGGTGTCCCCAAGACCCAGGCCCAGGGCCCTGCCCATCCCCCGGCCCTGGCTTCCCTCTCTCTGCTGCACAGGGCAGGCGCAGACAGAAGCCAGATGGTGAAAGGAGCTGTCACAGACTGGCCTGGCCCTGGGTCCCTGCTCGTGGCAGAGTAAGCTCTAGGGAGCTAGGCTGTCTCGGGAGAGGGAAGCTTTTCCCTGTGAGAGGCCGTACCCTGTGACGCTGAGCCCAGGCCCTTGGGTTACAGGGAAGAGGTCCAGGGAGTCGCTGACAGAGGAAACAGCCTGATTTCTTCCACTTAGTGGCGGTGTGTCTCAGACAAGCCACCTGGCCTCTGGTCACGCTGCCCACACATGAGGAATTGCAGTCCCGAGTGTCCCAGGCTGGTGACTGAGCGGCCTGCATGCCGAGGCCGGGAAGGCCCTCCCAGTGACCTGCGCCTCTCCTCTTTGCAGCTGGAGGAGGCAGAGCGCTTTGCCATGGTGGTGATCGACCTCGGGGAGGAAGCCGGGGAGTTCCTTGCCAAGGGCTACCTGGCACTGGGCCTCACATACAGCTTGCAGGCCACTGACGGTGAGTGCCAGGGTCCGGAGCCTCTGCTTGGGGGGCTTAGGCTTTCCGGTGGCCTCTCGGGTATCTCGTCCCACCAGTGCCCACCCCCCCTCGCCTGGCACATCTCCAGTGAGTACACACACTCACACACCCCTCAGTCCCATTTCCACTCTTTTACCCAGCCTTCATCACTCTCACACATGCCCTCTTCGTGGACGCACCCTTCAAGGCCCAGCCCCAGCCCCTCAGCAGAGCTGATCCCCTCCTCTGGAACTCCTGTGTGCTCGCAGTCTGTAATATGCTGCCCGCCCGGGTCCCACAGTGTCTTTATCCTGTTTTGCTCTTACCCTCAGCACTGCTGTGTCCTTCTGGGGTCTTTTAAACTTCCCTTGACACATGGCACAGTGCTGGGTACACAGTCGGTTTAATTTATACTTGTGCTTGGAGGCTGGGTTCCACTCTTCCTGCCCTGAGCCTGGCATCCTTTCCCGAAGCCTGCCAGCTCAGCCGCGTGGCCCCCCAGCACTGAGGCAGCCCACCTACTTCTGTGTGCTTGCAGGCAGGGGAGCGATGGGGTCCCGTGCAGACTAAACCTGGAAGAGTAATCTGACCAGGGCTGGGCTGGGACCTGGGTGACAGTCATTTTAAAGCTTACCAGGTGGTTCCGTGTGCAGCTAAGGCTTCAAATGCCTGCCCTTAAAATTTAACACTGAAAAATTGTAAAAATGGTTAAAAAAGAGGAGGCCTGTGGGTAAGTAAGCCCAAGGAGGCAGGCATCAGCCCATGGAGCCTCTCTCAAGGCTCAGGTAGCAAAGAAGGCAAAGGAATGGAAGGAGCTGGTGTGCCAAGACACATGCTGGGAAGCTGGGGCCAAGCGGACACCCCACACCCTCCCCCAGTGATGAGGGTGGTGGGCGGCAGTAGTCCAGAGCTGCTTGAGTGCAAGCATTTGCCAGATAGGGCCCTCATCGGGCCTCTCCCTGCAGAGCTTGTGTCCCCGGGATGGGGCAGGGCTGGGTCCGCAGCCCTTCAGCAAGCCCTCATGGCTCTGTCTCCGTCTTGTCTCCTGCAGCGACTCTGAAATCCAAGCAAGATGAGTTGCACCGGAAAGCGTTGCAGACCCTGGAGAGGTGAGGCGGGCCCCGGCCCAGCAGAGGCACCAGGTGGCACATTCACGCGCTTTATCTTCCTGGACCCTCTGCTGGAGGCAGAATGAAGGTTTCTGGCCCCATTTTATTGACAGGAAACCAGGGCTCTGAGAGCTCCCGCGGGAAGCAGGGACAGGCCTTTGGGGTTGGGTGGGCAGGCTGAGCCTTCTGTGATGGTAGGGTGCCCCCAGGCTCAGCCCCTCCCCTCTGGAGCTCAGCACTCTAACGTGGGAATCAGAGCCCATGATTGTTGTGAGAATTCTGTGAGACAAAGCTAGAAAAGCACCTTGTGTATGTGCCTTAAGCATAGCAGGGGCTCAAAATTGGTGTTTGCCTCCTGCCAGCCCCTCTCTGACTTGAGGCCTGTGAGGACTCCCCACACCAGTCCTCACAGAGATTTCCTGGCAGCCAGGGTCCTGGAGGGAAGGAGGGAAGGGATGCCAGAGAAGCCCCTCCCCTGTGGTGGCCCTCCCTCCCTCCCTCAGACCCATCCTTGCTAAGCCCCTGCCTCCTCCATAGCCTTGGGCCCCACCTGAGCATCCTTCCGCCCGCTCCTCTGGCCCAACGCAGGGCTCTGCCCTCTGAGCCCTGTGGGTCTTACTCCCCCCGAATACTGCTGTGGAAGCTGCTGGCTTGGGGCCTGCCCTAGACTCCTTGTGCCATCTTTATGGGAACATATTAGCACATCCAACCCCTCTCTGGGGCAGGTTGTTCCTGAACCCAGGGAGGTAACAGAGTCCCATCAGGGCCAGTCCCCACTGAGCTACCAAGAGCCAGCACTTCATTCCCAAGGCTTCTCTCCCAGAGAGGCCATTCCCAGTCCCTCAACCTGCAGGAGTGTTCCCTTCTGTCTTAGGGTGGGGAGGTCAGGCTCCAGGCTCTGTACAAGGCCACCACAGGGCCTCAGCCAGCTCTCCTGGAGCCTGCCGCCCACGGGCTGCTGCCGCCATCCTCCTCCGCCGGGCACCCTCTGAGAACCCCCGACATACCGCCCTGCAGCACCCAGCAGAGGGCTGGCAAGCTGGAGGCCCACGTCACACAGCGGGTGCTCAGTCCTTGCTCACTGACCTGTCACTCTCCCCATACAGAGCCCAGCAGCTGGCGCCCGGTGACCCCCAAGTCATCCTCTATGTCTCCCTGCAGCTGGCCCTCGTCCGCCAGGTGGGTTGTCACATTTCCTAACTCCCAGGTCCCTGAGGGCTGTGGAGCTGCTCCTGCTTTGCTCAGCCACGTGACCCTTTGCAAGGGACTTGACCTCTCTGAGTCCCTGTTTTCTTGTCTGTTGAGTGAGCACCTTCGTACTGCACCTCCGAGGGACCCAGTAAGGATTGAGTCAGAAAATATGGTAAAGCCCATGGTGGGCACACAGGAAGGGATTATTCTCTGCCCTCAGGCCCCCTTGAAGAGTTCGGTCTCCTGAGAAGTTGCTGAGTGACCGCAGGAAGCATTTATGTCCTCACCTTCCACCAAGCTTTCCCCATGGGGCTCCTGACTTCCAGGTCCGGGGTGAGGCCCTTGGAACCTCTCTGCCACTCTCCCCAAAGAACATCACTCTGCTCTGGTGTTCCAAAGAACACAGGCGCAAATACCTGAGAGCACTTTATTTTTAGCCCTCTATAAAAGCATCGGTCCTTCTCTTGCCAATCAACTTCATGATAAACCTTCGGTGATACATTTTTTAAAATCTTGAATTATTCAGCCACCTCTGATGAATGGTGTCTGTCCTCCCAGAGAGATGGCGGGGCCAGGCCAGTGGAGCCTGGCACTCAGTTTCCTGGGGGACCCCAGATCTTGGGAGCCCCAGGGAGCTGAGGACCCTTGCATGGGCTCTCAGCTAGACCTGGCCCACCTGAGTCTGATAGCCGCCAGCCTATCCTGCTCAGAGCACGTGACAGCTGAGTAATGACAGCTGTGAGTTTGGATACTCGGCCCAGGATAATGGGCTTCACCCTGCAGAATCACGGGCAAGCTGAACCAGTGGCCACGGTAACCTGGCTTCCTTCCCTTTCCTTGAACTTTCCATAAAAGGAGGTTCCCGTGGGCGGAGTCCGGGCCTGGCGCTAGGCCTCACCGTGTGCGCAGAGGCTGGGGGGAGAGCGGGCCAGGGACCGAAGGCCCCAGCTGGCCTGCACCATAGGCCCCCTCGGGGAGCACGGGCGGCCCATGTCTGAGGTGTGGTAAGGAGCAAGACTTTCTAGAAGAGACTCCCGAGGTTCCTGGCAGGATAGGGCCCCGATGTGGAGAGAGTTGCAGGAGCCGAGGAAGTCTCCAGCCCTGAGGGCATGAGAGAACACAGCCCTCAGGATGAGAAGGGAGCGTCTTACTGCTCCACGGCTGCCTGGGCTCTGGGGGCTTGAGGAGGGACAGGCACGTCTCACACACGTGCAGGACTGTGCAGAACGTTCTCTTACGTCATCTTGCCCTCGCGGCCACTGGCACAGGCAGGACCGTCCTCCTCATGTTATAGCTAAGAACTGCAGCTCAGAGAGGTCACCCGAAGGCTCCAGCTAGGAAGTGGCAGGGCTGGCATCCATGCCCCCACCTGACCCCAGAGCCGAAGCTCTGGCCACGGTGGGCCTCTGGGTCGGAAGAGGCGTTTGTGTGTCAGCCTCCATCCCTACATGCACAGGTGCGGAGGAGAGGCCACCTCTAGGTCTGCACACAGGGACCTGGGTGGCCTCCATAGAGCCCCGCATCCACCCAGATCCTCTGTGCTGCACCATAAACCTGCTCCTCTTTACCCCCGAGCAGCAGCTGGCTGCCCGAGCCTGACTTGGGACAGCAGATCCCTCTCACCATGGTACTTAGGGCTGTGTTTTCTCGTCAGAGCACCAGCCCCGCCCCCCAGGATCCTGGGGGGGAAGGTTGGGCCTTGGAGAAGGTCACTAAGCTGGCAGTCTTCTCGGGCAGATCTCCAGCGCCATGGAGCAGCTGCAGGAGGCCCTGAAAGTGTGCCGGGATGATGCCAACGCTCTCCACCTGCTGGCGCTCCTCTTCTCGGCCCAGAAGCACTACCAGCATGCCCTGGACGTGGTCAACATGGCCATCACGGAGTATCCCGAGAACTTCAAGTGAGTTTCCTGTGGACACGGCTGGGGGCTGGCCTGCCACAGACGGGTGCCCTTGCACACCCCCACCCTGCCACACACTGATTAAGTGCCTACTGCATGCACACCCCCTGGCTGGAGGGTCAAGGTGGGGCAAGGCCCCGTGGGGTCAGAGAAGGGCTCTGGCGTTGAGTGCCAGGAGGCGCCAGCGGGGAGTGGCGAGCTCTGTGCAGCAGCTGCGGGCCCCACGGGGGCTACGTGGACCACAGAGGAGACTGTGTTCAAGTGCACATGCTCGAGCTGCTTCCACCCCGCCCTGGGCTCTGCATCTGAGCCACATGGAGACACTAACTTGTGTAACTTAATCATAACCCTGGCACAGCCAGCCAAGGATGAGCTTCTAACGCTGGCTGGGCTGGCGGAGGCCAGGTGAGCCATCTCCCTGCCTCCAAGCAGGCCACGGGCATTGGGGAAAGGGGTTCTCTCCTTCCAGAGCAGTCCTGGCCTCTCCCTCCATCCTCAGCAACTCCACATCCCCCCCACCAGGCCACACTGCCTAGATGCCCCTCTCTTTAGAGCAGGGTTCACGCTGCATTTGGCCCAGGCCATGGTGGGTGTGGTAGGATGAGACTTTCCTGCCCCCACCTATTACATGGAGGACCCACTGCCACCCAACCAGGACACTGGGGAACAAGAGCCGTGCTGGGCCAGATGAGGCAGGAGGGTGCGTTGCTCTGCAGGAGGGAATGAGGAGGTTTGTCATCTTTGGATTTCTGCCCTCTTCCCCCAAGGCATGTGACACTGGGTATAATAGACCTTGTTTCTCTGATCCCTGTGAGCCCAGGATGAGGGGCCCCTGAGCACCCCCATTCCCACCATATTCCCCCTTCGGGCCTGAAGAAGGGCTATTTAGAGCCAGCCAGGGGCTGTCTTGCTTCAGAGAGCAGAAAGAAGCATGGTGCTGGCTCCCTGGAGGGGGACTCACAAAGCATCAGGGGAAATTGGTGGGCCCCACAGCCGTGTTAGGTGATAAAGGGAAGCTGCAATTATCCCAGCCCAAGGAGGTTCCTCCCTTCATGTGCGGAGCCTGGGCATCTGCCTCTGTCCGTCCCTAGCTCATCGGGGACAGAGCTGGCTTTCCTGTGCCGTTGGCCTCCTTCAGAGGATGCCATGGGTAGCTTTGCCTGCAGACCTTACAGGATGACTTTGTCCTCACCAAGGCTAAGAAGGGTGTTTTGGGAGCAGCAGAGAGCCCTTATGGTAAGCTCCCCAGTGTGCCCCACTGAAGAGCAGGCCCCAGTGAATAAAGCCAAGGGCGGCATTCCCCCTGCAGGTCAGCCCTGCTTCTCCTAGTCCACACTGAGCCTCTGCCCACAGCACCCTGACTCCTGACCCTTCCTGTCCTCTGCCGTCCTGTCTCAGGTGGGGCTCAGGTGCCCACAGCCAGGTGTAAGCAGAGCTGATGCGTGGCCAACTCAACAGAGCCCATTTACATTCAGGAGATGGCCCCGACTCTTGGCCTCAGCCCTGCATTTGGGAGATTACTAAAATTGAAATCAGTTCCCTTGTAAAGGCATGTAGTTTAGGGAATACTAAAACATAAAATAGTGTGTGTGGACAAGAGATGAGTTCCCTTGTCTCATTAATCCCAAGCACAATACAGCAACACCTACTGTGTAGAAGTTTTTTTTTTTTTTTACTTCTAGTGAAAATATACACAGGACAAAGGTCCTCCTCTCCCAGTACCAGTTACCTGGCTTTTTCCCAAGCTCCACTCTCATGACTGTCAGGCAGAGTCTGACCTACTGCTGCCAGCCATGAGTGTGCATGTGTGTGTGTGGATGCACGTGTGTGTGTGTGTATGTTTACTCTATTGTCAGTTAGGCTTTGATGGAAACAAAAACTGTGCGGAGGAAAATCTTAGACTCCTAGAGTGGGGAGGGGTTCTGGCCCTGCCCCAGGTCAGAGTGTGTGTCCCAAGAAAGAGAGGCTGGGCCTGCCATCAGATGTTGTTTGACCAGCCAGTCCTTTTCCCAAGTGCAATGTTACCTGCCAGTGGAGACTATCTGGGAGCAGAGGGGAACAGAGCTGTCCTGATGGAAATGGGGCAGGGGATTCTCATGCTGCCCACCTGGCTCTTCCTCGGGCCCCCAGTCCCAGCAAGGAGCCTCCCATTCCAGCGCCTGGCATCTTGCTGCAGTGTCTCTTCCTAATTTTGGGCCGAATGCTTTCTGCTGGCAGAATCACGTCCCCTGGCCTGATGTGGGGAGGCTAACGGCACTTTTTGAAAATCTGCTTGAAGCCCACAGCTTGTGGGGAAGGAAGGAGTGTTGGGTCTGGAGGGCAGCGCTCTGGCTCTCCCTCAACCCCCAGCCCACCTCAGGGGAGGTGCCTCCTGGGCTCCTGGGCTGGGTGAGGAAGCCCCCTTCTCCCCAGTCTTCCTCCCCCTTGTCGGTAGTGTGTGTGCCCTTCCCCTCAAGGGTGCTCCCTCCCTCCTGCCCCACCTCACTCAGGGGCTGACTCCTTCACAAGGAGATGCTTCACTCGCTGGAAGTGTCTTCGTGGGGGGTGGGGAGAGGTGGTCCTTGCCGAGGTTGGTGACTCCCCCTTGTGAGGCCCATGGGTGGGCTTCTGGGCCTCCAAGAATGCCTAGACCTGAACCCTAACAGTTGTGCCTATGCGCCTGGGTCCAGGGAGATGGCTTTCACCAGATCCTCTATGGAACCCTAAACCCAAAACAGGTGACAAGCCCCTCTTCAGTGCAGACTGTGTTCGTGGTCAATTTGTAGGATAACTGTGCTCCTCTGTGTCACCTGTGTCCCTATTTCTGCTAGCAGGAGCCTTCTGAAGGGGCAGGTTCTGCATGAGAACAGAGCTGCCCCATCCAGACACCACAAGGTCACTGCTAGGGCGTCAGGAGCTCGGGCCATGGGGCTGGCAGCAGGGAGACCTCTCTGAGGTCTGAGCCCAAGGTGGGAAAGAGTTTGAGTCCCAGCCCTAGGGTTCTTCTGTTTTGTGTCACTGCAGAAAGGGGACCAGAGCATCCCATTCTCCGTGGTGCCTCACTCTGCAAAGTCTGCCCATGTGGGGACAGTAGGGATAGAGAAGCAGTGGCAGATTCTTTATCTCGAAGCCACCGTGAGCCCCTCCCCTCCAGGGCCATGAGGACCCCTGTCCTGATTGAAGCCAGGCCCAAAAGGCTACAGAACTAACTAAAAATAAATAAGGGCGCGACTGGCCTCCTAAACTGTGAGACAATACATTGCTGCTATCTTTATTTTATTTTTTTTAAAGATTTTATTTATTTGACAGAGAGAGAGACAGCGAGAGAGGGAACACAAGCAGGGGGAGTGGGAGAGGGAGAAGCAGGCTTCCCGCTGAGTAGAGAGCCCTATGTGGGGCTCGATCCCAGGACCCTGGGATCATGACCTGAGCCGAAGGCAGACGCTTAATGACTGAGCCACCCAGGCGCCCCTTCTGCTATCTTTAAAAAAAAAAAAAAAAAAATCAACCCTTAAAAACAATACATATATACAGGAGGTTGGGAGGGGGTGTGGAAAATCCCCTGACCACAGCTCTGTCGGAGTGACCATAGAGCGTGATCACGGCTCTTTGCGAATAAGGCACGACTGGTTCCCCACAGATGGGACGGCAGAGTACAGAAACGTGTGGATTAGCAGGAAAGGTCACTGAGCCTGTTACTGGCCAGGGATCACTGAAAAATGTCACCGCTCTTCCACGGAGACTGCGCCCTGCTTCTCTAGCCGCTCCCCGCGCCGGAACAAGTGGCGTGAGGCTCCAGCTGTTGCCACAGCAGATAGTTCACCAGCTGGGCCAGTAAACACCATGGCCGCAAAACAAAATCCATCCCCCTTCAGCCTGGCCTCCGTGTCCCCAGCGAGGTCTCCATGTGCGAGCCCGAGGTCTGTATGCCACCGGGAGCCCCCCCCCCCCCCACCCTGGCCCTGAAGGCTGCTCTGAGGGGCTGAGGCTTTTCAGCGGCTCTTGTCGTGCATTGGCTCCCAGCGGCTGTCTTAGTGAAGGAAGAGGCTGAAAGGCCAGTGTCGAGGGAGGAGGGGGTCTGGCACGGGGCCCGGGGGGGGCGGCCAGTGGGCGGAATGGAGCCCTTTCCATGTGAGCTTCTCTCCATGTGAGGGTCACAGTGGGGCTCCTGCCCTCCCGGTCGTTGTGTCTCTCACCTGTGCCACCTCCAGCGGCTTGCCCAAATGCCACACCCTGACATCTGCCCTACCTGCCTCTGCCTCCAAGGCCTGTGGCGAGACTCAGACAAAAGAAGGTCTGGCGGTGGGCTTAGAAGCGTGTTCGAGGGCGGCAGTGTGGAGGGGTCTGGAAGGCAGCGCACCAGCCGCGTGGGACCCGAGGGTGGGCTGCGTAGTGGGCGCAGAGCTGGGGGAGGGCGCCGTTCGTGCGAGGCCCGGGAGGCGCGGGCAGAGGCGGCAAGCCCCGTGACAGGTGTGGGAGCTCCTTAGCTGCACAGGAGGCCACCGTTCCGCCAGGCAGGCTGAACACTGCTGGAGAAAAACCCAGCCCTTGTGGAGCTCAACTTCTGAAAATCCCCCTAAATTCAGGGATTAGAAAGCAAAGCAAAGACAATCTTGATTTGAGTGCTGCGGGATGACCTTTAGTTAACGGAGCTTGGGTTTAAAAGGCAGAAACGTGATGAGGCAGAGACCGACGGCCCCGTGGGGACAGTGTGAACTTGGCACGGGGGCAACCAGACACGTTGCGCAGCGTCCTGAGATCCTGAGGGCTTCCCACCAAGTCCTGGACACATGTGCTGGCCGGCCTGCAGGGGGCCTCAGGGGGGCAGCAAACTCCCTATTTAGAGCCGGTGTCCAAGCCAGGCCCCGTGGGCCGGAATGTGCGTGGTCTCGTCCTGTGTTAGCTCCGGGCTGCCTGTGCTAGTCCTGGCCACGGAACGCAGCTGGGAGGCTCGGGGTGGCGGTGGGGGGCAGGGGTATGGGGTCAAGGGGAACAGGCCACTGATAAGCATGGCTTCTGAAGCTGGGGCTCCAGGGGCCCTGGTTTTAGGTAACAGATTCCTTGTGCTTTAGTCAGTGCGCTTGTAGTGAAGGTCACCATGGTAACCAAACAAAATTCCTAGGCTTCATGATGGGAGCTTTCCAGTAACCAGTCTGTCAGTCACTGCCCCCACCCAGACCTGGCAGCCGGCCAGACTGGTTTTGAAAAACCCAGACCACGGGTAGACTGGCGGGTGGCAGCGGAGGCAACTGGCAAGACCACCTCCTCCCGCCCCACCCTGGGGGTCCCATTAGGCCCTTGCGGGAGTTTCCGCCCGGCTCAGCCCAGCCCAGGTCCCGTGGGACTTGGGAGATCCTAGGGGATGGTGTGTCAGAGCCCCCAGCGCAGGAATAATACGGCCCTCTCTGCAAGCTGGAACTCGCCGTGTGTAAACAGACTGTCGCACAGCCATCTCCCCCAGGAAACCTTGGCTGTTTTGGAAAATGTTCGAGCTGATAACTAGGCTGAGCTGGGGCCAGACCTTGGGTGGTTCTGGCTGAGGCTAACTGTGGCCTCAAGGGCACCTCTCTGATCTACCTGGCCTGCCTCACCTTTTTCTCAGGTTATTTCTGTTGGTGCCTTCCACTAGGCAGAAGGATCGGAGTCCCGGGACTGTGTTAACATTTCTGACTTAAACCCAGTGTGTTTATTGGATGGCTCTTATTAAGGACTTGTAGTAGATCAAAAAGACACTTAAAATACCAACACCCACACTCCAGTGAGGGGGCTGGAATCGAAGGTATTAGCACAAACATAGTTTATCACTTTGCCGGATTCGTTACACATGTCTGGCTCGAACAGCCCCCCCACCGTGAGGACAGGAGCCAGGGGTTAAACTTGCAGGCCCTGGGGCTGAGGGAAGTGCTAAGCCCGGCAGAATGACTGGCACCAACGCTTTCTTCCCCAAAGGTCAGTTCCTCATCAGCTAAGCTGGTTTGACATTCAGCATTTCCCTTTGCTGGTTGTTCTGTGGAGCCTCCTGTGATCTTGCTCCGTGGGACACTACAGTCGGGGGCCTCGGTCTCCCCCTGCCAGTCTGCTTATGCTCAGACAGGAGGGTTGATGACCCAGCTTGTTTGGTTTCAGGAAGAGAAGGAAAGGAAGGTATTATTTGCAGTGTTTTTTGTTTTTGTTTTTTTTCCCAAAGTTATTCTTAATTTGTTTTGAAGTGATTTTAGCTCTTTGTTTCCTGATCCTCACTCCCTCATCTCCCAGCCTACAACATTTGCGGGAGGCAGGCACTGCGGCCCAGCCCCAAGACAAAGCCTTTCCGCCCCAGGGAGAGAGGACATTCTTGCCCATGAGGCAGGGCTGGCCTCCCCTCTGCAGTGGGTGGTCTTTGGGTCCCCCAGGGTTCTGCTCACTGGGCAGAGGTTACAGATCAAGACCAAGGTGTTTGCTTCTCAGTGATTTACACCAGGCTGGGACCCTACCTTTCTTCTACCTAGACCTTCTCTCTGGAAGTTCCTGAATGGTCATGGAAAGGCTCTGCAGGGTTTGTATTCTTATCTGTCAAGATCCTGCGTTTGTGTTTGGAGAGTCAGCTGGAGATAACTGAGGTAGGCGGCAGCTGAAGGAAGCAGGGCCTGGAGGCCTGCTGGGTCAGCCGTGGGTCAGCACAGATAAGAATGCCTAGCCATCCATCCGGCCACAGGCGTGCTTAGGTGCAGGCTTGCTCTCAGAAATGCCCTGAGGCTGTTCTCCAGGCGGGGCAGGGCCTTTGAAGCAAGGAGTGGCTCATTTCTGGAAGCAGAAGCTTGCTGGCTGTTGATGTTTCATACCTCAAAGTTAGTTCATTTTGAATGAATTCATTAAGAGGTGGTGGATCAGTGTGAGCCTCAAAAGATGAGGGAACATAGGTCAGTTAATGCTCCAGACTCAAGGGGAAATCATTGGTTTTTAGGGCTAAGAGCCGCCGTCAGGGTCGCTTCCATGTTGGGGGTTAGTCTCTAGGAAGGTGAGACAGCTGGGCTTCACTCTGGCCTTCTGCCTTTCAGGGAGGTCACCTGTTGGAGTCACTTTAAAATAAGACCCTCAAAGAGCACGTGTGTGAGTTTAACCAGTTATTTTCCCTGGTGGAGTCTCCCAAAGGCGTGGAATTTGGAGGAGTGTGTGCGACGCGTATCACCCTGCACCTGCCTGGCTTCCTGGGCCACTGGGTAGAGCCAGGTGTTGGAGCCAGATGACTCCAGCCTGAATGGGGGTGAGGGGGTGGCCTGCTCCTTCCTTGCCCCCATCCCATACTAGGGGTGGGGCGTCCGCACCGGCTCCAAGCTGTCACCCCTGCTGGGCCAGCCCACCCGTTCCACTTTGCCTAGAAGCCTCCCACCCCTCATCCCGGTTGGTCAAAACTGAAACCTGAACTACTCAATTGAGCACTGGATTCTCTTCTGGTTTGTTTCCTGATTGCCTTAGATACACTGTTTGAACTTCCCCTTTGGAGCAGAGACCGTGGCCTACGCCCGGCTCCCGCCTCCTCCCTGCGGGGGCCCCACGGCTGGACGCCCAGCGCACCCCAGTAGACCCTCCGACGGGTAGACCGTGGGAGTGGTTTAGTTCGTTGCTCTGGGGGGAAGGAGGAACCCCACACAGATGTTGGCGTCTTACAGCCTTCACTCCACTTACCCTGTTTTCTTGCTTGGGTGTGTTTATTTTCTGCTCTTTACAGCCCTCCTTGAAAAAACTGGGAAAGCTAAAAGCTAGATGGTATCTCAAGGCCAGACAGCTGGTACAGGGCAGAGAGCGGGGGCTAGAACCCAAGCCAGGTGGCAGGCAGGCTGAACAGCCCTGAGAAGCTTGAACCCCATGAGCTTTGATGATAATAAGAGAGCAGTACGCCCGGTGCTTGCTCTTGGTGGCAGGCACTACTCTGGACACCCCACAAGCTTTAAGTCCTCATCTCCTCAGGGACCCGGGGAGGAAGAACAACCGCCCCCCGTTACTCCCATTTTACACAGGAGGGCATAAGTAAGCAGCTGTACACGATCAGGCCTGGGTAAATGATGGCAAGTGGGGCAAACCTGGATTGGGCACTTTATGAAGTGCGAGCCCCCCGCTAGGCCTTTCTGCACATTTTTTCCCACAGAAGAGCCCCACCCCCACCCCCACCCCCGGGTGTACAGATACTGTCATTCCCATTTTACGGATACAAAACTAAAGTTCTGAGAAGGTAAAAGGACTTGCCCTGGAGGCCCCATGGCTAGAAGAAGGGGAAACCGGGGTTTGAACTTGGGTCATCCGACGCGGAGCCTGTCGGATGCGGGGCGCGGAGGATGGGGCCCACTCCTTGTGTTTCCCCGTGCGGTGTGCAGGCTCTGGCCTCCCGGCCCTGGGAAGTTAGACTTTACAGAGGCGTGGCCGCCTGACTCAAAGAATAGCCTGCTTTTTCACTCAATTATGTGTTTTCTGTAAAAATAGAACTCTTCATTAAAACAGCACGGCACAGCCATCAGGCGGAATTACTAATTACTGTCCTTTAAAGAGATAATTCCCCCTTGGGTGCATTTGCCACACCTGTCGCCATCCCCTCCCCCACGTGGGGGCTCCCAGGATGCCCAGGAGCCAGACGCGTGGGGCTGGTGGGACCAGGAAGAATGGACAGTTCCACGGGACACTGCAGCCTCTCTTCCTTGGACTTCTCCCGCAGCTCCCTTGTGGCTCAAACTCCTTCTGTTCTTCAACATTTGTTGAGTGACGTTAGGTCCGTCGCTGGGGATGCAAAGATAAGAAAGACGTCCCCACCGGACACAGGGTCTGCTAGGGAAGACGCTCAGTGATGGCGTGGGCTGGGGAGACCTGGCTTGTGGGGTGGCTGTGCGCCGGGGCTGCCTTTCTAGGGCTCTGTCGCCCTTAGTCCTCCCAGCAGGCCTTCCTGGGTGGTGCCGTGACCGGACGGTGCCGGGGCCTGGGTGTGTACCTGCTTTTGTCTGGTGCCCACGGCTGTTTCAGCACCAGGTCCCGTTTGCTGGGGAGTGAGCCACGGGCCGGAGGTGGCTGCGCTCAGGCGTTTACTGCATGTGCTGCGTGATTTTTTTTTTTTTTTTTAAAGATTTTATTTATTTGACAGAGAGAGACACAGCGAGAGAGGGAACACAAGCCGGGGGAGTGGGAGAGGGAGAAGCAGGCTTCCCGCGGAGCAGGGAGCCCGACGCGGGGCTCGATCCCAGGACCCCGGGATCATGACCTGAGCCGAAGGCAGACGCTTAACGACTGAGCCACCCAGGCGCCCCTGTGCTGCGTGATTTTATAGGGAGCCGTTTCCAGGAAGAGGAAAGGGAAAATGTGGACCCATTGTGCTTGCGCCCCACACAGCCCAGGCCCTTCCCTGCAGCCGCCTCTGCTCCTCACATACTCCCCTAGCACCAGGAGCTGGGTGCTGTGGGGGGCAGCCAGGGAGGGGACGCAGGAGAGAATGATCCGAGGCTCCTGGAAAGGGGGAAATGGACAGGATGACCTGTGACCCCTAGACAGTGCTTGCTTAGCTCCAGCCATCTTCCCAAAAATATCCCCTATTTACTAAATAATTCTTTTTCACAAATATTTTTTTTTGGAAGGGCTCATGTTCACCCAGTTTTGAGGATGTGCACCCTAAGATATCTCTTTATGGCAGGGGGAAAAAATGATCTGTCTTTGCCTCAGGTGGGAATGGCTCCAAATCTTAATCCTTTTGACAAATAATTAGCAGGCTGATCCTGCCCCAGGGCCAGGGGCCAGGCAGGGCCCAGGACACGAGGGAGGAGGAAGAGGTGGCAGATGCCAGGCAGACCGTGCATCCCCCAAGAACGTCCTCCGTCAGCCCCTGGCCCGAGTGGCTGGGCAGATGGGCAAAGATGCTGTGTGGGAACACACAGAGACTCCGGCCTCGCTGGTCTGCGTCTTCCCTCCCCCCCAGGAGGAGGGCTGACCCAGAGGCAGAAAGACTGTGCAAGGCTGAGGTGCTTCATGGTCTAGCAGGGGCTGGTCCTGTTCAGGTGGGCCGAGTGCCTGCCTGTGCCCCCAGGGTGCTGGACAGTGCAGGTGACGCAGGAGGTGGCAGGTCCCCGCCTTGACCAGAGCACGCGGTGGATGAGTGTGTGGTGGGGACGGTGGCTGAGGGAGCCCCGAACCTGGGCATGAGGTGGCCAGAGTGGACTACCCAAGCTCTGGTGGTATTCTTAGGGAGGGCGTGAGCTCCTGGAGAGTGGCCTTGTGGCCTCACTGGGCCTCCCTACGAGGACCAGGGTGCACATGCCACTTCGATTGGACGGAACTGTGGAATCCAGGACCCAGGACTCCTTCGGTAGCCCTAGCAGCCTCCCCCCTGGGGTGGGACAGAGCACATGGTGTGTTTACATGGACTCTTGCTCCTTCCTCTTCCCCAGAGAGAACACTCACTTTCACATCTGCCTTCGGATGCAAGGCGTGGGAAGGGCCCTCAGTCCTGTAAGACCTCGGTGTTTATTCCACACGGGCCTCCACAGCTTAACAAACAGGAAAGTGCCCGCAAGAGGGGGTTACGGCCACGGCTGCTTCACCTGGGCTTAGTCGGCTGGGCCTGCATCCACCCCCTCCACCACACCCTTCTTCAGCCCCAGGAGCCACGAGGAGGACCGCCTGCCTTGCCAAACAGGCCCCAGAGGTCGGGGGCTTTCTGAGAGCCTTCCAAGGCACGAGGCCTAGAAACCGCTTTGCCGGGTCTGCTAGGCCTGCAGTTTGGGAGCAGGAGTCCCTTTCCCCAGCCTCAGGGCCGGCCTGTGCTTGAGGACTGAGTGCAGCTGTGCGTTTCTCAGCGGCTGTGTTTAGGTCATTGCAGTTCATCTGGTGGGAGACATCACTCCTATTTCACTGGAACCTGTGACATGCCCTGCTGAGTGACAGTGGAGCTGGGACTTTGGCTCGGGTTTCTCACTCTGGGCCCGTGTGCATCCACTCTGAACGACATCACCATGCAGGGTCAGTGGTGTGGCCGTCCCTCTCCCAGAATGGCTCTCGTCAGGGTGTGAGAGGGCCCATAGGGGCCCATATCCCAGGCCTTCCAGTCTCAGGGACACTCCTTGGTTGTGCTTTTGGCTCTGCCCGGGTGACTGTCCTCCTCGATGAAGACCCCGAGTCCTAAGGAGCCAGACGCCTTCACGTCCTGCCCAGAACTCCCCCTGCTCCTCCCCAGGCCCTGAAAGACTTGGCTTCCAGACAGCTAAGAATGGACTCGGCCAGCACTTTGCTCATTGTGAGACACCATAACCCACTCTGCAGTGATGCGGCATCGAGCAGATTCCTCCCCTCCTTCCTAAGCAGGACCCAGCAGTGGGAAGTGGTGGTGTCAGAAATCAGATTTAACACGGATTGCGAGACCCTGAATGTGGCCAGATGATCGTACCAACACACATCTTCACAGAACTAAGCAGACACTGCGTGCTCACCTCTGTGCCGGGCCCTGGAGAGGCGGGGAGGACCCTGACGTGGCGGGAAGCAGGGCCCTGGCCGACGAGTCCCTGCCATCCATGTGGGGATGCGTGGCAGGACACAGGACAGAATAGATGGTGGTTTTCCCATCTGTAGGCAGGACTGGCCACAGACTGTTTCTAGATTATCTGAATTTAAAAATGCTCGATAGGAATGTATCTTTGTGATTAAACTCATAAGCCTATGTGGCAAAAAGATGAGTATATAGATAATGTACATAAATAGATAATATCTAGAGATACAGATTATGTAATTAAGTGCCAAGTAAAGACTCCTGACTATTCAGAGAAGGGCAGCGGTGGTCATGCTGGGGCTTCTCTGAGGAGGACTAGAACCACTGAATTAAGACAGTGGGTTTTTTTAAAGTCTCAGAATCTTTTCTTCAAATGATGTTTTAGATTCATTCGGTATGACACAGGCCTGCCAGGGGCTGGGCTGGTTGAAGGGGTGGGGAGCCCAGGCTCGCCCCCCGCATCCCCCGGCCCCCATGGCCAGCAGCTTCCCCGAAGCCCTGCCCGGAAGCATCGTGTTCGGTGAGGCTCCGGTGTGTTGCGTGGGCTGGGAAGTGTTGCCCACCGGCCACAGTGGCCCACCAGCGCTCGGCCAGCCTTCTCGTACTGTTGTGGGAAGAACCAGGCCCCCCGTGCATCCCGGCACACAGGATAGAGAGGGAGCCTGTACTTCGACAGAGGTGGGGAGGGGAGGGGAGGGAGCCCAGTGGTGAACTAGAGGCATGCCAGCAGGTGTGCAGATGACCAAGTCCGCCATAGTGAAGAGTATCCTGGAGGGGTGTGTGTACAGCCCCCATGGGGACATACAGAAGGTCCGAGGGTGACCTCTGCTTAGGAGCTGGCCGGAAGCTGGAGGGGAAGGGTGTGTCCCCAGCAAGGGCGATGACGTGCAGCAGGGCACGGATGAGTCTAGGAGCCTGTCCCCCAGTTCAGGTTGCTGCTAATACCCATATGAGTGGCACCCGGGCGCCCAAGGGCATCGGGAGGAGTGGCAGGAATGGAAGGTCGCTGCACAGAAGCATTTGGATTGATGTCATGGACAGTCCGGGCAGGTTTCTTTGTTGAGGAAGATCCCTCTTGGCAGTGCTCAGCTGTGAGACTAAGGAAATCTCAGGAGCTAATCTGGAGCCTCCCAGGATCCAGGATCCGGGAGCAAAGGATCCGACCAGAGGGTGACTGCCTGTTGGAGTGCTTGCCCCAGCCCAGAAAGGATGTGCTTTGGTTGAGAAATTCCACGCTGGGTCACTCACGGTAATGGAATGTCAGCAGCCGCGAGGATAACAGCCTGTGTTGGTAGAAGTCACTGTCTGCCAGCTCAGCTTGCAGCCACTTCTAGGTGCATGGTGTGGTCGGGTCTGCCGCTCATGCTGGCTCTCTGGGACACAGGGAGCAGGAGGGGGAAGGGGCCTAGCAGAGAGGAGCTGAAGAGGAGGCATGTCGGGGGAGATGGAGTGCCAGGGGAGTGCTCCTGGGCTGGGCTGCCTGGGAAACTGTCCCAGGAAGCAGCCTAGCCCAGCCCTGAGTGGCCCTGCCTAGATGTTCTTGACTTGACTTGAGCCTGGATATTCCCCGTGTCTGCGGGAAGGGGTTTTCACTCCTCATCAGCAGCTGCTCCAGCGTCTGGTTCCCCGCCCCTTCCCAACTCTTCACCTCTCTCCCCCAACTCCCAACCCTGCCCCACCCCACCCTCCTTTTCATCACACACCAGCCCCAGCAAGATCTCTTATCTCTACCTTCCCTGCATTGAATCTGATCCACCTGATTACCACCTGTGATCACCTGATTATCTGGGCACTTTTGTCATTTTTAGCACCAGTGGTTACCTTGAAGGCTGAAATTGTGTCTTCTATTCCAGATTCCTAAAGCAGAGGCTCCTAATACTTACAGAGTGTTGGGACCCTTCGAGAATCCAGGAAGGGAGAGTAGGGATGGCAGGGCCCGTTTTCCCCAGCAGCTGCCCACCAGGATGCAGAGACCACATTCCTGCCCAGGCCTGTGAGGTCCATGCTGTGGGGACCATGCTTTCTACCCTCAGGACTTTGTAGGCCAGCTGGGCAATTCATTAGCAGATGTTTTAAGAAGGGCACAAGGCGTCCTGAGCGTCTGGGAAGGTGGAATTAAGGTCAGACTTGAGTGGGGGATGAACATGGAGAGGTGAGGCTGGAGGGCGGGGGGTGGGGCTCCGAGTAAGGGAGAAGGTCAGAGGGGAAAGCTCCCAATCAGAGGCTGGCCTCCCCGTACGGTGTCTGCAGCCTCAGATCACAGGATGCGCGCTGTGTGGATGCAGGACTCAGCCTCTGTGAGGGCCTGTGTGCCAGGCTCGCATGGGCCAGCAGAACCACCAGGCAGCGATCAAGTACAGGGCCTGACAGTCACGTGCGTTTGTCCAACAGCGATGCCAGGATGAAAGGGTCTCACTGCTCACCACCCAGTGAGAACCGGAGTCACAGCCTTATTTGGGCCTCAGCGGTTCAGCCAAGTTCACTGCTGCCCAGGCAGCTGGTGTGCATCAGCGCGCCTGGTAGGACCCACGGTATAAAGAATGCAGGACTTCCATAGCTGTTAGTAAACCGCCACTGCCTTGAATTTCCTGAGTGTCCCCAGCTGCATTGACCCTCCCTCCCCCGGGACCCCAGTACTCCCCGACAACTGAAGGGCCAAAACCTGGCATGGCAGGATGCCCAGGCCCCCCACCCTGGTTCTGATGAGCAGTGTTCTGATGGTCTCCCTGTGTCCAGGGCAGAGAGAGGAAGTAGTCGGCCCCCATCCTGTGGTCCTGCCTTCTGGGGGGGCCGGCCCCTTCCCTCTCCTCCCAGCCCCCATCGGGGCCACATCCCCACATCCCACACCATCCTGACCTCAGAGGACTCTCAGTTTTCTGGTTAAAAGAGACTGTGAGGTTGCTCTCTCCCTTTACAGAGTGACTGTGTTCTCAATGGTGACCGGATAGGATCTGGTGGCACTTTAATCCTATTGCACATATAAGGGGAGCTGGCTATTTTCGGAAATCCAGTGAAGAATTCTTTGATAAAGTAGCACATGACTGTCCTCATGTATCCAGGGTCAGGAAACAGTCTGCAGTTCAATTGAGGAGATGTTAATTGAGCACTTACTGTGTGCTGCCCTTAGGGGACATTTCTTTGCCAGTTCCTTGCTTAGCTTCTTGCCTTGATTAAGAGTTGCCTTTTGGGTTTGTCTCTGGTATACAGGGCCCACTGGGGCCCTGTGGGGCGTGCAAATACAAGGATGGCTACATGTTCATTGAGGACGGTGCATACTGTGGGTGTGGGAAGGAAGAACAAAGAAGACTCGTAGCCACGCTTGACAGTGCTTCAGAGGCTGGGGCAGGAGGGTCTACGACCGGAGGCCAAGTGGATGAGGGGGACCGGCAGAATGGTGGGGCAGAATCCCTTGGGTCCCGGCCTAGGAGGAAAGCCAGGCTCATGCTAACTGCTACTGTCCCGCCCCGCAGCCTGATGTTCACCAAGGTGAAGCTGGAGCAGGTACTGAAAGGCCCGGAGGAAGCCCTCGTGACCTGCAGACAAATGCTGCGGCTGTGGCAGACGCTGTACAGCTTCTCCCAGATGGGGTGAGTGGCTGTCATCATCCCTGGGGTTGCCAGGGTGGATGGCGGCACTGGCGGGTGGCGGCTGCCGAGGCAACAGCCCACAGCCGAGTGGCCATGATGCCTGGGGCTGGTGACGGTATTTGAATCAGAGTGTGCTACCTGCTGCTTCTGGGGCCGTTTACATCCGTAGGCTAATTTTAACGTTTTGACAATCCTCTGTGAGGACAGAAAGACGCTGCTCAGGAAGCAGAAGTTCAGAGGGGTAGGAAGGAAGTCATTATTGAGCGTCTGGGCCAGGCGCTGGGATGGCCGCTCATATCTTAAAATGCTGTCAGACTTTATTTTCAGCCCAGGAGGGAAACTAAGGCTCCGAGACCTTCTAGAATTTGCCAGGGTCACTCACCTGGTAAAAGGTCGTGCTGGGGCTTGAACCTGGGACCCTGAGTCCCAGCCCTTCTGAGCCCGGCGCTTCTTCCTGGCTCCATTTGGAATCTAGAAGAGGAAGAGGAAGCTGAGTTCCTGAAGGGCCTGCCCCACCTCCTCACCTCACCCCCAACTCACCCACCGTCTCCACGCATCGTGTCTCCTACCCCAGTCCCCAGCCTGGGCTCCAGGTTTTTCCTGGGCCAGACGAGGCACTCTTGTCCAGGTTGAAGCTGCTGAAAGTCTTTGCTCAAATCCCCTCAGACACTGCAGCCCAAAGCAGGAAAGAGTCTTGTGCCAGGCAGGTTGGTTGCACTGCATTGTCCTGCTCCCCTGGTGCTCACCCCCTCCCCTTCCCTGAAATTGCTAGCTGTGTCATCTCCCAGAAGATCCCCCTCTGGTAGATGTGTTTGCATTTTCACAGGGACTCTGGGAGCCCAGAAGGCTTTCCCAGTCCCCAGAGGCATGTCTCTCTAATGGTGAAATTGCCAGAGGAGGCCCCGCGGTAATCCAACGGGGTTAAAACCCTTGGGCAAAGTTGGGTCTGCCTCTCTTTGAAGGCCTTTGAAAGGCCTGGGATTCTAGGGCAGAGCAGGACCCAGTGAGTGGAAGCTGCCAGAAGGAGGCTCTGGGCTGAGGGACTTTTCAGAAAGGAAATGGGGAGCTGTCTGGCCGCTGGGTGGTGTGTGGGTGAGGCCCAGACTCTGGTGTGAGGGGGACCTGCCCTGAGATGCTCCTTGCTCAGCCGCTCACTGGCTGCAGCCACTTGGGCAGGTCTACAGTCTGGCTCCCCTTACGGAGAGGAGCTGTCCTTGGAGGTGGCAGGGACTTTCCTCTTGGCTGGATGGCGGGTTGCCTGCTCATCCAGGTGGTCTTGGCAGGGCCCCTCTGAGCTGCAGCCCTGTCTCCCGGCATGTGGGCCCCTGCCCTGTGCCTCCCGTCCAGGCAGCAGATCTGTTCTCACAGAGCCTGGGGCTGTAGGTTCACGCTGGGGTCATTTTAAGTCACCACCCACACACTCATCTCTGATATGAGGGCCCAGTGGAGCTCCTCCTAGGTTCCCTAGGCACCTCTTTTGGGGAACCTCCCATAGCTCCCCACCCAGGGCGGGGTAGGGCTCAGCCGGGCCAGCTATCTGGAGTCAAGTTGCTAGGACCAGAGGGCGGGATCCTATATCCTCTTGGCTTTCCCTGGAAGGGGGGCATTCTTTCTGAACCTGGAGCCACAGAGCAGAAACTAGGACTTATGAAATCTGGTGTGGGGCAGCTGAGGCCAGAGGCCAGAATCCACAGCCTG